>NC_141777.1:10305488-10605488 GCF_054643075.1 Acanthaster planci | reverse complement strand
AAGGGGGGGCGGGGGCAACTTGTTTTCAACTGAGTTTATTCATAAGTGAGTAGGAAAGAAGCTAATCGGCATATTTATTTATCAAATAGATAGGCTGTATTGTTTTTGCCCCCATTATCATGTTGAATGAGCCCAAAAGTGCATTTTGCGTTTTGAATTCCCCCCCTGGCGTGCAAAGTTAACATTTAATCCGGGTATAGAGATATCTCCAGTCCTAATAGCGATATCTTTATTCCTAATTGAGATATCTCCATTAATAATAGAGATATCCCTATTCTGGGCATAAGTTTTAACTTGGCACGTCTAGGTATAGAGGTATCTGTATACGCGGATTAAATGTTAACTTTGCACATCATATAAGCCGACACCAAACGTAAGTAAACTAATAAGTCATACAAACACGCAAATTCGGAAGCTGTTTCAAAACTCTATCAGTTTAGTACATTCCGACGAGCGGTGTATTTGTGTGGACCACGCCATGACAGCGTCTCCAACACAGGGTTACAATATTATTGGAAGTAAAAAAGATAAGATTTTGCCTGATTTTCTTCATGATTTATTGTAATTTCTGTATGATTCACATTTGGACACACTGTTGAGTTCCCATCCGTGAACTGTATTTTGTCGATAGGTGTTGATTGAATAGTAAACTCTTTGCTTGTAAAACTTGGATAAAATGACATTTTATGCTTACCCATTTTAATCAGGAGATAGAAAATTAACATACAACAAAATCTATATAAAGGAACAAAATACATGGCCAGTATTGATCGAAAATGCAACCGTATCGAGAATGGTGGTCCAACCTCTTCACAGTGAAACGTGCCAAGGGGATGAACTAACCAATGTGTCCACCATAATGAACCAATTATGAACAGAACACAGGAAGTGATTTATCAGTAACATATTATGACTTTGTTTGGTTAATGATTTTGATGCATGAAAATGTAAGATATATACTTTTCGTAGCTACAACTTCTCTTGAGGGCAAATTGTACCTCTAATTCAGATTTGTTTTTTCGATTTACACGTAATTAAAATGGTGGAAATACGTAAAAGTAATACCTACCTCAGTTAGCTTATTATACTCATTTTCATTGCTAAATTTATGTATAACGTAACTAATGAAGTTTAATTTTTAAAATGTCACGAGTATAACTTTTGATTTTATGTAATTTATTCACAGCAAACGCAGCATCGTTTATTGTGTTCGATTTACAATCTGCCTTCAAGGGGACCTGGCCACAAAGTTTTCTTAGACGCAACGTTGGACAATAAATTTGACATCCCTCTGAACGTCTGTGCATTCAAACGTCGACTCTTAGAACATTTTGAAATTTGTCCATGCTTTTCCAGACAACAGAGGGCGCTGCTGCGTGGAGTCAATCGGGGAAGACATTTCAGTTAACAGGTTTCTCTCTGACGTAGGCTGCATCCGAATCCGTTGTCTAGAGCTAGGTCTAGGTCTTCACTCCATGGAAAGTACGTGGAGACGCGCAGACAATAGACTTAGCCGTAGCTCTGGAAGCCTGTTTCGGACACGGCCTTAGTGCCACGAACTAATACTATTCTCAACCGAATGGTAAACGTCAATCGTAATGAACTAATGAACAAAGCTATTTATTGATTTATCAAAGTGATTTATCAGTAACATATTTTTACTTTTGGGGGGCATGAAATTGTAAGATATTATTCACAGCCACAACTTCTATTGAGGGCAAACTGTACCTCTACTGAACGGGTTTTTGTTGTGGTTTTTGTTTGGTTTTTTCGATTTATATGTAATTAAAATGGTGGAATCATGTAAAAGGAATACCTACCTCAGCGTATTATACCCATTTTATATTGCGTTTTTATATATAACGTAAATACTGACATTTGATTTTTAAAGATTTCATGAGTAGGCCTATACGTTAAAACTTCTGTTTTTAGTACCTGATCTATTCCCAGCAAACCTTTATTGTTTTCGATTTACAGTCTGCCCACAAAGAGTCCGGGCTACAGTGTTTTCTCAAAGACCATGTATGACAACATTTTCACATCCCTCTCAGGCTCTGCAGTGCATTGAAAAGTGGTCTTTATATTTTTTAAACACTGAAATTTTAAATGCTTTTAGACAACAGAGGGGCGCTGCTGTGAGGATTTAATCGGGAAGACACCTCGGTGTACAGGTTTTTCTGTTCCAAAATTACGTAATGGTAACATTTCAAAGAAAAGATTGCTCGCCGGCCCAATGCTATGAACTTATACATCAATAAAGAAAACGAAAATAATTAAGAACAAAACGTCAAATATCCCAGCAGTTATTTGTGCCCACAGGAATGCAATATTGAGGATTTTCCTTGAAATTTCATGAATATAGAAATTTGCATTATCCTGAAAATCCACAAGGTGTTAAAATGCATTTTTCGCAAAGGTGCATTTTAAAGGGTTGCAAATTGTACTGCATGGACCCTTTTAGGAAGGTTAGAGCACTCAAGGACCGCTAGCGAAATCTCAACATAGTGTTGGTCTTCAGTTCCTGAATCATCCTTAAAGTAAAAAAAACACTTTTACGCCTTTTCCTCTTCACTTGAAGAGGGGATCAGTCGTGGACAGAGAGGACCCACTTTTTTGTTCTTTTTTCCAACATCTTGTGGTTTCAAGCCCCATAAAAACAAAGACCAGCCCCGTAAAAAAAAATCGATCCGCCCCTGGGGACTTATTAGCTTGGCAGTCTATCCTCTGACACTTTTCCCGTTATGAATAATTGAAATCAAAGCATGAGCAACCAATTATTGTCGATACAAATATGATATAACCGTGGAGGAAGGACAGGTACGAGGTTGCACGCTTGAGGAGGGCAAGGAGCTGGTTACCTTCGCGTTGTTGCGCTGACGGACAGTTAGCTGCACTGTCAGTGTAGCAGAATACATCTCGTGAAGGTAATATGTTTGTCAACACAAGGTCCTGCTCGTATACATCACCTGCCGGCTAAGATTACGCCATATCCGAATTTAATTCTTGATTTTGCGACTGAAGGTCCAACAAAGTTGTGATTCAATACTCCACGAGGTGTTCAACTTAAATCCAAGCTTTGACAATTTCCCGAAAAACTCCAACCGCTTGGGACATGTTGGCAAATAAAACGCATGATAGTTCCCTTCACACATTATCACCTGAATACTTTTATCAAGTGATTCCAATTCGTGCCGTGTATTTAGGCTCCCACGGTAACCGCTGATGAGGCCGGCACTATCCTGGTGGGCAGTCAATTCCACGAATTCCTTGATCCCCTCAGTCCCCCAGTCAGTCACCCTCTCCTCCTTAGTTGTTTCCACTGCCTTTTTCAGATCTTCAATCTGATAGTAATCCGCTTCTGTAGCCAGCAGGTCCCAATCTTGAAAATTTCTCGGGAGGTCAAGCTTGGACCGTCGTAGATAGTTCAAGACGTGACGAAAGACTGAACCGTCTCCATCGATGACGTATTTCCCGTCGGTATCACGAACAGGCGGTATTCTCCCACTGAACATTGCATAGACTCAGGGTAACGAGTGACGGTAGAGCGTAGGGCGGTGTAAAGGTGGCCACCTACATCAAGCTTAACGAATTCTTCCATTTCTAGGAGAGCCTGTGAGGACCTCTTGATAGTATCTTCCATTCCCCTCTTCCATGTCTGCGCATGTCACTACAGAAATCTGGTCTGTTTGCGGGAAACAAATACCGTTCTATATGCAGACTGGATAGTTCACGTGGCGAGTTGCGTTGCGAGACACGTTGCCGGACCAATCTCTCCCGTTAGCGTTCTGATTTCAGAGACCTGACCAACCGAATGGTATACGTCTCATCGATTACGTGGACTGAGCTTTCCTTTACCGAACAATCTAATTTACTTTTTCAGTATTATGACAGGTCACCCCCAAACAACGAAAAAAAAACCGCTTGGCAATACAGGAGGTTGCCGTTACCCATTGATTTTCATGAACAGTTTTCACGGTCACTATCCAAGTGAACAAAACTGGATTTAGACTTTTATCAGATATAACACTTGACATTGGCAGCAATCAGAACTTCAAGATTTTTTCAAAATAGCATTTGTGGTCTGAGAATCGACTACCCAGTGACTGTCGTCAACGTTGGCGGGAGTCTGTGGGCCGTGGCCCGCACCTTAACGGCAAAACTGCGTGAATTCCCCTTGACATTAAACGACTCAAAAAAATGTCTCTGTGTGAAAAAGAACCAAGTGCGTAACTACATGTATATCTATATAGCCACGCATAAGAAAATATTTATGAAGTAACCATGCGAGGGTATGCCAAGTCCCCTCACTGGATATTAATTAATAGTCTTAGGGTAAAAGGGTTAATGAAAAGTACGTTTAAGGAAGTAATATCGATTTTTGCACTTACATACAAGGTAGGAACCGTTCAATGCAATGTAGCATTACGTTTCTGACTTTCCATAACAAAAGTGCTTCGAAAGAAGAATAAAGGGGACGACTGGGAAGTGCCCAACCGTGTCGTTCAGTCACTGACGGGGTCACGATGAAAATTAAACCACCTATTGCCAAGGAAGTGCTATTTCATCGAGGTATTTTGGAAAGGGTTTCTAAATACGCTTCACCCCACTACCACACCGTGTCTTTTCCATTGAACAAGCCTACAGGGAAACTATTTTGTTTCGAAATATTTCCACACTTAAAATGTCGCACTACTCACTTTTTAAGGATCCATTTACGAAACAAGCAAATAAAGGGTATTCAGTGATTTTAAAAGGGGGAAAGTGAAAAAAAAAAAAAGAATACAGAGCCTGAAAGTAAAAAGAGCTCCTGAAAACCTCGCGCGGCCGCCCAAGGGACCGTCGATCATGATGTTTACCAGTTTTGGGAGAATGATTTCTAACTGAGATCAACCCAAGAAAACACTATTGGGATTTCCGTTTGTGTCCTTCAAACAGTATCTTCAAAAAGTCACCTGAAGATGGGTATAAAAACGAATTTCATTCACGACCTTCCGCTTCCTGCATCTCCTCTATGTCAGTGCAGGCAGCCTGGGTAGCGTGGGCAGCAGTCCCAGGAGCACTCCCAGCCCCAACTGTGACAACACCGGGGATAGATCGCCACCATACCGGTGCGAGCACTGCGGGAAGGGCTACCAGCGGTCGGCCAACCTCCGCAGACATCTACAGCGCCACGGTGAGTCGGAGACGCATCCGTGCTTCAGTTGTGGACAAACGTTCAATAGTCTAACGGAAAGGGCCAAGCACGTTTTGTCACAAGCCTGCCAAGACAGTGACGAGAGTTGTTGAACTTTTCTTGGCGAAAAGTCTCTCGATAAGCATTCCCTTGAATAAAGACTGTTCTGTTTGGTTAAAATCTATACTTCCAAATGTACCGTGAGTGATGCAAAAACAGTTTATTCATTCCGCTCGAGTGACTTATTATTTCAAGGTGTAACAGAGAGAAATTCCACTCTGGATAGACAATAGACTGCTTTAAAAGAATTAAGTAGAGGGTATATTCATAATACATGTGTATGCGCACGCTAATTCTACAAGTGTTCCAAAACTTACGAGTCTACTACTTCCCGACAGAACCGCGTGTTTGTGTTTCCACTTCATGGCTTGCATCACTTCAACACAGGTTTGTATCTTAGAGCAAAGATCAGATTTTGTTTGATTTTTCTTTAGAACTTTAATTTCCGCATGATTTACACTGTATACTACTGTTGTGCGGTAAATCCATATTTTCCACCCTTGAACTGAACTACGTAACAGTGGATAGGACGAAATGACATTTTACACATCTTATTTTAATCAGGCGACTGAAATAGCATGCAACCTAATACAAGACTAAGAACAAAATACGCAGTGATGTGATGGCCACGATAGAGAAGCTGTATCGGAGACAGGTGGTCAGAACTGAACAAACCTATATACCTTATAACGTAATGACCCAAGGAACAGAAGTATTTACATTACAGAAGGTGTGCTAGTCTTACCAGTTAACAGATTTATGGCCTTGCTTATATACATGATTTTTTTGTTACATGGAAGTGTAAGATACATTTCTTTTTTCACAGCTACAACTACTCCAGACGACAAACAATTTCTAATTCAAAAGTTTGGGATTTACATGTAATTAAAATGGTGAAAACAGCAACAATTATTAGCTACCTCAGTAAACGTAATTTTATATTCTGTTGTTTATATAAACGTACATATAATGCAATTTTAAAAATATCCTGAATATAATGTTTAACACATTTGTTTTCACCAGATTTATTCCCAGCAAGTGCAGCAACCCGTACTGTTTTTAATTTACAATGTGCCCTCAAAGGTCTAGACTACAGAGTTTTCATAGACAAAATGTATAGCTATTATTTTACACCTCTCTGAGGCTCTGAGAACTGAAAAATGGACCTTTTAAACATAATTTTCCATGCTTTTCCAGACAGCAGACGGCGCTGCTGCATGGAGCCATCAGAGTTGTTTACAGAACACAATAGTGCTATGTTGTACACATTTGAACAGTGATTTGCTGCCAAAGTCTGATGTTGGCGCTAATCTCGCTGTAAACAGCTTTGGAGCCAATCAGGAGGACACTATATTCAGTTAATAGGTAAATGTTTCATAATTTACTTTTCAGAAACATTTCCAACGAGGGGTTACTCGTTGGCCTGTAAAAAAAATCATAGATCCGTCCCTGGGGATTTAGCTGTGCAGTCCATCAACTTACACTTTCCCCCTTGACATGACGAAATTAAATTTAAGCAGGAGCAAGCAACTTTGGGATAAGGTTGCACGTACGCTTGAGGAAGGCAGACTGACAGCTCCGTTGGACTTCGCATCGTTTGGCTGACGGAAAGTCGGTTGCACAGTCAATATGGCAGGCTACAGATTGTACAGATGATTTGGCTGTCAGCGCAACGTCCCGCTCTAATTATGTCACTTACTTGATACGATTTGTCCGTATCCGAAGTTAATTCTTGACTTTACGACTGAAGGTCCAACATTGTTCCGATGTGGTACTCCACGACGCGTTCAACTCAAACCCGAGCTGTGACAATTGCCCGAAAAACTCCAACCGCTGAGGGCGTGCTTGTTGACGAAACTCATGATAATTCTCTCTTCGCATAATTACCTGAATACTGCTATCAAGTGACTTTAATTCGTCCAGTGTTTTCGTGCTCCCGCGGTAACCGCTGATTTGACCATCACATTCTCGGCGTGCAGTGACTTCCACAAATTCTTTGGTCTGCTCAGTCACCCTCTCCGCCCTAGCTGTCTCCACTGCCTTTTTCAGATCTTCAATCTGATAGTAATCCGCCTCTGTAGCCAGCAGGTCCCAATCTTGAAAATCTCCCGGGAGGTCAAGCTTGGACCGTTGCAGATAGTTCAAGACGTGACGAAAGACGGAGCCGTCTCCATTGATGACGTATCTCCCGTCAGCATCATCAATGACAGGCAGTGTTCCCCCACTGAACATTTTCCCTAGCATGGACTCAGGGTAACGAGTGACGGTAGAGCGCAGAGTGGTGTAAAGGTAGCCGCCTACACTGAGCTTCACAATTTCTTCCACTTCCTTTGACGTTTCTTCCATTTCTTCATCCATTTCTGGTCTGAATATCTGGGCCCTAGCAGATAAAAATTGCTTGAAGATACGGACTTGATAATTCCTGCGGCAAGTTGACGACTGCAAATGACAAACAAGCTCCCCGACCGATCTCTCCCTTTGGCGTTCTGCCCTCAGCGGCACAGACGGGGTACCAGCCTATGTCGCTTGCTCCAGATAGATCGAATGGTGTCCGTCTCATCGATAATATGGCCTGGTTCCCAACTTCCCTTACCAGACAACCCCACTAGCTTTTTCAGTGTCAGGACAAATCCTTATCAACACTGAAAACAGAACTATGACGGTATGTACGGGAGGGTGCCATTATCCACAGATTATCGTGAACACTCATGACGATCACTACCACAAGTTTTAAAAATAGGATTTGGTCATTTCGTACATTTTTGGAAATAACACTTGACAGTGGCAACAATCAGAACCTAAAAAATTTCTTGATGTAGAATTTGTGGTCTGGAAACCGACTACCCAATAACTGTCGTCAACGTTGTCGGGAACCTGTGGGTCACACCTTCACGGCAATATTGCGTGGCAGTGGTAAATCCCCTAACATTTCCCGGGTCAAAAATGTTTTTGTGTGAAAGAAATATACAAAAGGTTAAACGCGAACTAAGTGAATAGGACCATCTACACGCACAGATACGTATACAGAAATAGATATGAAGTTATCTGAAAGGGTATGCCGAGTCCTCTTATTGGATATTGATAGTCCATGGGTAAGGGGGAATGAAAAGTGGATACAGAAAGTACAATGCCAGCAGATAAATCCAATTCTCCATCCGTGAAAAGAGCTGTGTCAAACAGTGTTTGAAAATGACCTAACAGTGAGCTCAGTGCTTGTTAAACTAGGTCAAAATGAGATTTTATGCATTTTACTTAATCAGGCGACTGAAATAGCATACAACCTAATACAAGTAAAGGAACAAAATAAATACCGACATTTGATTTTTAAAGATTTCATGAGTAGGCCTGTGCGTTAAAACTTCTGTTTTTACCTGATCTATTCCCAGCAAAGCTTTATTGTTTTCGATTTACAATCTGCCCACAAAGGGTCCAGGCTACAGTGTTTCTCAAAGACCATGTATGACAACATTTTCACATCCCTCTCAGGCTCTGCAGTGCACTGAAAAGTGGTCATTATATTTTTTTAAACACTGAAATTTTAAATGCTTTTCCAGACAACAGAGGGGCGCTGCTGTGAGGAGTTAATCGGGAAGACACCTCGGTGTACAGGTTTTTCTGTTCCAGAATTACGTATTGGTAACATATCAAAGAAAAGATTGCTCGCCGGCCTAGTGCTACGAACTTATACATCAATAAAGAAAACGAAAATAATTAAGAATAAAATGTCAAATATCCCAGAAGTTATTTGTGCCCACAGGAATGCAATATTGAGGATTTTCCTTGAAATTTCATAGATATAGAAATTTGCATTATCCTGAAAATCCACAAGGCGTTAAAATGCATTTTAGCAAAGGTGCATTTTCAAGGGTTGCAAATTGTACTGCATGGACCCTTTTAGGGAGGTTAGAGCACTCAAGGACCGCTAGTGAAATCTTAACATAGTGTTGGTCTTCAGTTCCTGAATCATCCTTAAAGTAAACAACACTTTTACGCCTTTTCCTCTTCACTTGAAGATGGGATCAGGCGTGGACAGAGAGGACCCACTTTTTTCTTTTTTTTCAACATCTTGTGGTTTCAAGCCCCATAAAAACAAAGAACCCCCCCGTAAAAAAATGATCGATCCGCCCCTGGGGACTTAGCTTGGCAGTCTATCCATTCTCTGAACCCAGCTTCATTTTTACAAGCAATTTTGCCTGCATTTGGAATATCACACTGGCATTGAGATTCTTCCATTTTCTTGTCTATCATCTTTTCGCAAATCCAACAGCGATTACAATTTTCGTAGATTTTTTGTAACTCGGGTGACCAAATCATCTTCACTTTGTTTTTAAAAGTTTGTTTATCTCGGTTGCTTCCTCAGAGAGCGATTGAACAAATTTGGTAGCCGCGTCTTTACCTCTATAAATCTCGCGTGAAGTGCATTTACCATCGCATCTGACGACCATGTATGAGTATCCACAAGGCTTATGAATTTGTGTTTTGACCGTGTTTGTATCTGTCGGCGATAATTTTTCTAAAACAGACTCAAAATCAGCGTAAATGACAAAAGGGGCGGCTTGTTTGTTTGTATAATTTTTAAACTTGAGAATATTTTCGCCTTTGGCGGGTAATTCTACTTTAGAAGCCGGTGTGTCAATTCCTGTTGAAAATGTGACAAGCATTTGAAGCACCAGTGTTTCTTATGCTCGTGATGATCGATATCACCTGTCAAACGAGAAAAGTTTTCAATCCAGCAGTAGTGACTCTTTTCACCTCGGGTAAAATAAAGTAAATTCAATTGTAAAATTTGTTTAGGTTCAGACGTTTTTTTGCTTTTATAAAGAATGTAAAGACCGTCTTTTTTGTCGTAACCAAACACATTGATTATCAAATTATTTTGCGATTCGATACGCGGGATCTGAGATATGGGTGTCGGAAAGCTTATGTTTGTAAAATTTAGACCGTCTGCTTCTGTGTAGGTCGATGTTTGCTCGTTATTTATTTTGTAATTTGAATTTGTTTCTAACTGACTTTTAACTTTGTCAGAATATGACTTTAAAGCCGCTCTCAGTGCCCATCTGATGCTTTCCTGGTCATTTTTGTTTTGGACGTTTATAATTGCTTTTTTGTCCCTCAAATACTTTGGTAGCGGGATATAAGTCGCGCCCACCGGGCTGTATTTAACCACATTGATGTAAAAAGCTTTTACTTTATCAAAGATCCAACCAGAACCTATTTGTGTATGAGCTTCCACGTCCTCAATCTGTTTTTCCCTCTGTTCAGCGAGTGCATTTTTCAAGACAGGTTTGGTTCCGACTAAATTATTTTCGCTTGGAAAGGGAAATACGCCAAATTCACTTTTTTCGGGTTTTTCCAATCTAAACTGCACTTTTAGAGTCGTTTGCAATTTGTACGAACCAATTTCTTTTAATTCTTCCAACGCTTTCTTCTCGATGAAAGTTTTGTAAAAATCAAAAAAGTGCACGAGGTCATATTCAAAGAAACGGGGTATCAATTCCCAATTGCGGTAGTTACCTTTAAAGCGCCTGACGTTTCTAATGTCGACTTCCGCAATTTCCTCGGGTTGAGTGTAAGCTTTAATCGCTTCAATAAAGTCCTGTTTAACATATCTGTCTTTGTTTGCAAAAGGAATATTATATTTTTGAACCGTTTTCAACAGCTGCCGATATGACTGACGCTGGAGGTACTTAAATTGTTTTTGGTCCATTCGTATTGCTTCAACGAGCTCGGGTTTGGTGTGAGATTTACGCTTGGGTGCCGGTAATGGGATGTTATACCGCTTGACAAAATCTTCTAAAAACGCCTTCTTAAATCGATTAAAGGTCGATAGTAGAGGTCGGTGTTGTGGGTTGCTCATGTCTCTATTTATATGTAGGTCTCTAAAATTTTTCTCAGTTTTCTATCGAGACAGCGACAGGAAGTCCCTTTTTTGTTTGTGAGTGATTGTTTGAGAGTGATTGTTTGTGCGATCGGCGCTGGTCACGAGTTGTTGACAGGAAAAGTGCGCCGGGGTCAAAAGGTAACTGGGAATCCCCGGCGCGGGTTGGGTGAAAGGGGATTTTGGCTCATAAGGTGTATATTTACCTGGTATTTTTAGAACCGATTTTTGGGGGTCGATGAGGTACCCAGGGAAAATTGTTAAAATCTGGAATTCCAGATTTTTAGGGGATTCCCCCGATTTTTTGAGTCGATGTACTACCCAGGGGTTTTGAGGAAACTGGGTGGAAAGGGTAGGTGCTCCAGAATCGGCTAATTCCTACTACTGCATTATCACCTGACTATGAGAACGAGAGTATATTGCGCTATCGCTGCAATGATAGGTTCTTGATTTGTGCTGACCTGATGCAGTTCTTGTCAGCGATTTTTTTTACATGAATACGGTTTATTTTCTTGAATTTGTACCCGACTTGGGCCATTTTATCTCTGTTTTTAACTCAAGGCCACAAAATAAAATTGTAACTTTCGTCTTCGACGATTACATCGACTTCCACTCATTGTTACAAAATCGCCGACACCACAAACTGACACTCGTTTGCAAGTGGAAGTTAGTTTGTGAAACTCAGTTTCAAGAACTAACAGTCGGTAAACAACACCAGCAAATAAAATCAAGGATGTCAAGCCTGTAAGGCTTTTAATTTTTTTTGTCCACAACATCAAGTCACATTCGCATTTTACGCCGTTGCAAGAACAAACACCCAAACTTGTTGCGGCAATACAGTGCAGACAAAAAAGCTTGGAAAAAATTGACATTTTGTCTTACGTACAGATTTAACTAAACGTCTTGGCACGGTATTTCATGGGCAATCTTTAGGGCCCTGCTCCCTTTTTCCCATTAGGGGGCTCTGGAAGCACGCAATGTAGGTCAAACTTAAGGCTCTTCTGATCTTGTTCACTTAGACAAGAGCAGATCAAGGGGGTACAAGGCGCCATTGCTCCCAAAACGGAGTCATAACTTTTTTTCAATGTAAAAAAATTGAGAGAGGGACGATTTTTTTCCTTTCAGGCTAGTAGCATGATGATTAATTTTCTGTCGTCTTTGAGACCCCAGAGTGAGGCGCTATTGGTGTCGTAGAACGTCAGAATTGGCACGTTCGCGGCAACGACCATTTTGTCTACTACTATTCAAGTTTGCCGAATAGCCGAAATGCCGCATTGCGTACATGTAGTTGGAGCACCGATCGAGCGATGATTTCCGTCTTGTATGTATCCTATAGGCTGGCTGATACTTCACACGAAAGCGAATAGGAACACGAATTTGTGAGGGCAGATCAAACATTCGCGTAATTGTAAAGTTCAACACATTGCAACTTAGGCAAAATTTAGCTTCAAATGTTTCGTGACGTCAAATTCGCCTCGCTTTTGCATTCGTGTGAAGTATGAACCGGCCTTAAATGTAGCACATCGCGCTGCAAATCATTTTCAGTCACCGTGTGCACAATCGTTTATCGCTCGTTCCAATGGTTTTTGAATTCCGGCATCAGAATTCCGCGCAGTGGCCCGATAAACCACCGTAAACCAGAGCGATTCTTTACTGTGCTTTCTGGCTTATCCGACGGTACCGTTCTGAACAGCTGCGTATGAAACTGCCCAGGCACACACAAGGAAATATGCGTTGTCCATTGCATCTATTTTCCACAAAACGAAAATGATCTCGTGCTTGGGAACCGGAGGTGCATATGCACAGAGTACAGTCTCGTGACGGGTGAAAAATCTTAAAATAGAACAGCGCTAAATATATTGAAGTACACTATGTAACCAGATCATTGTTTGTGCTTGAGGACTCATGCAGTCTGACCTGCCACACGTTGTTGTACAACAGGTTAGAAGAGTTGAAATATTGCCATTGGTACAAAGTTCAATAGAAGATCTGCCAGTATTTGACCGTATCATATGATTACATTAAGTTGTACCGCACAGATTGAAATCATTCGTACATGTAATTGTAATTGGGAAGAGACCGACGTTCGTTACCGACCAAGATGAGAATTTTTGGTCTTCAGTTGGCCGTCTTCTGCTTGGTCATCACAGCTTCGGTTGCTGACGAAATTGAAAGTAAGTTCCCCTCGTCTTTTGTTCATATTTTAGGACGATTTACTTTTACGGTATAAGGGGCTAACAGGTATAGGATTTCTGGTTCTACCCTATTCCATTCAAAGACTACGATAATTTCTGGAATGAACTGAAGGCAAGAACTTTACGCACGTTAAGCATGGTGCATGGGTCTCTTTAAAACACTTCATTTCGGAACAAGTATACGTTTTGAGCGTATTTATTTTAATTTGCGTTGCTTTTAAGATATATTTTGATGTAAACGTTTGTGCACAATATTTATAAAATATGTGAAGCCTATGTTACAATAATGGTCAGCAGATTTAAATCTGTTCCTTTTGTGGGAAAGTTGTTAAGGATTAGGCTTAGGTAGTCTATTTTGTCAATTTCACGAGCGGAAATTGTATGAGGGGAGGAGGTTGTTTACGGATCGTGGGCGTTTGGCAAAAATTTTCCGAATTATCTTGACCTTCCTCGTTGGGCACAGTCATGAAAAACGCTCAGATTGTTTTATGAACACATTTAAATCACCTGAGCTGTCAAAATTAAGCTGCAGTCTTTGGGACGATCAACACGCATGCACTACCTGGCATGTGGTAATACAGACCTCACATACGTGTAGCTATGTTGAGAATCATTCATTACAACAAGATGGCATGGGCATTTTTCTTTTACCATTTTACTATGTTCAAGTATGATGGGGAATGCACAGTCACTGAGATTCAAGTTTTCACTTTCACACTGTAACAGCTGAAGTCGACAGTTTGCAGTTAGAATTAGTCAAATTGTGATTTGATCTGGCAAACCCCACCTGGTGAAATTTATCTCTTTTGTGTTCTATGTATAAAATTTGTGGAAACCCCATGATGCTATCAAAACTATTCTGGAATGTCTATGACGGGAGTTACGCTGTCATGAAAATGGAAAATATTATAATTATTGTAAGAATGACAATTGAGATATTGATTTTCAAAAAAGGCAACACAGTTTTTATTGTGCGTCATGATTTTCCTAACATTTCAAAGACCATTTACCCATTTTCTTCAAATTATTAAATGGGCGACATGTGAAGAATTTTAGAAAATCATATCACAATTTAACATAACCATGAAGCGACTATTTCGATGACTGGCGCTCTCTAAATCTGCGCTCTCATTTTGAGTGTATTTAATTGTTTTGTTTCGTTTTTAGATGTCGATAACACGAAAGAGGGAGATGATGACACTTTTTATAACGCCATGAAGTATATCAAAATTTACATAATGAGACGGGAACCCACAGAGCAAGTCTGCGGTGTCTTGGCAATGGACTGTTCTGACACACCTGTGCAGAATAAAGTCTTGAGTCTTAATCTTTCGCTGTTTTCAATCATGGCATTTTGGTACCTGTTTGACTTTTCAAACTATGTCATTTCAGGCAGACGTTGATATTTGCACAACTGCCTTTTCTTGTGTGTTGCTGTTTTTATTTCTTTTTCTTTACTGACTCAATGTTGTGTAAGTACACCTTGCAATAAACCAATAAGCAACCTTTTCCCGGACTTTTTGGCGCACAATTTTGAACAGAAAATCCAAAAACTGAGCGACGTCTTCCTCTAATGACAACACGGCAACACGGGCCCTGAATCCCTTGGGTCAATTCTATAAGCTTTCAAAAAAAGTACCTTTCAGTACACTTTACACAAATGATGTCAAACATTTTTCACTCATTGAAAGAGAACATAAGTTGCACAAGTGTTAATTTGGGGGGGGGGCTTGTGCTAGTTGCCACGAAGACACTGAGAGCTCTCTGCTCAGCAGAAACTCACCCGCCCTTCGCTAACCACGAAAATTAGAGTGCGATGTAAATTTTTGCAACTTTTTCGCCACGTGAGACCGTAAGACAGTTGCCATGCTCAATTTAAAAAAGTTCAGGTGTGAGGCGGGGTTTAAAAAAGCAAAAGAACTCCTTCTTTTGATGTATCTATTAATTTCCCATCTTCATGAAAATCACTGCTCAAGCTTCTCTTTGAAAGGTTTAGCTCAAATGTTACTCTGGCAACTTGGAACTCTTATTATAGTTTAGTCATAAAGCCACGATTAGAATCCAAAAGTTGTCAAATAATCCATCAAAATCGATCTTACTTCATTTTGCAAAAACCTGTAAATGGCAAGACTTGCAATGAAGAGATAGATGACACGGAAAGCTAAGCTGAATCATCCACACGGGCCACGCAGATTGGCATACTTTGTAACATTATGCATTAACACTGCAGCTTATCTGAGTAATGTGTGTGGAAACGTGGTTATTTTTAGCTGAGGTTGAGTGTAACCTAATTTGAACTCAATTGACTAATAAAGTATTCTGATAAGTAATGATTCTGATACTGCGTCTTCGTTAACTTCCCTTGGACAGCTAAAGCAAAAGATAAGGAAAAGATAAACCAAGAGTTAGTTGCTCTTGACAAAATATTCAAGATGTGGGAACTCAATCTGGAAAACTGGGATCTTAGGTGCATGGTGACTGGTCAGTTCACGCTGTCTATAGCACTATATTAACAAACAGAGCTGTTTAAGTGAGAGAGTTGCAACACGAGTGTCTCAATTGTTGGAATCAAACTAGTGAATTTTGCCAGGCGCAGTTCCACCCCCCCCATAAAAATATGGATTTGCAGTAGCAAAAGTTAAAGGTGACGTTACGTGCCAAGAGTCTCCCCCCACCCTCCAAAAATGGCTCTGGAACTGCTCTTGGATTATGCATCACCGCACATGAACAGTTAGCACACAATATCTGCATGCTGTCCTGCACATAATAAACAACCATTTTGGTTCCAAAGTCTGTGGTTTGCGCAAGTCTCTCCATATACAGCTGGGCCCTAAATGTTCGCAAAAAAAAGATCGCCCCCTTGACCCTAAATATATACCCGTCATGTAGGAAATAAACACTTGACAGCAAAATCAGAACGAAGAAGAAAGGAAAAGAAGTGTCTCAAAAAGAAACTGTCATAACATTGTAAGCACGGGTCGATAGATCCCTGATTGGAATCTGGCCTGCATCTGCTGAGATTAATTTTGCCTCTTTTTTTGGAACTAAAGGTTTCTGGGATGAGTATGTCACACTTATAGAAACTCTGGATAAGTATGGATACGGAGATCCGTCACCAATTGACGAGCTCAACCGAAATTCGTCGAAAGTAAGTATGAGAGAATGTTGCTTTCTCAATACAAACTAGCCGGGGTTCAACCTGAAGGTGTTTCGTATATTGAGCGTGTTCTATCTCATAAAAATAAGCCAGCCCTTCAGCTTCAACTGTCGCCAAGTTATTTGTGTAGCATTTTAAGAGGACTTAAAGCGAAAGACCAATTCCAACACTTTTTGGTTTTTTTTCTAAATACGTATATTTAAATCTGAGGATTGGAGTAAGTTTTGAACTTTCTCGGTACAAAGCCGCCAATCCCGTTCTAAAGCCTGTAGTTTGTATTTTGTTTAACGCTTCCATTCTTGAAACTCAGATACCTGTGGATGCCAAATTCCACTGTGAGCCGTCAGTGTCACCCGTTAAACCGACTTCAGGTCAGACTAATTTTTCACTCTTTCGTGAATAAACAGGACAGATTTTTGTTTCTCATTCATTGTCGATTGCAAATAATGTGACCAATTTCAGATTAAATCTTGAGAATGTTCTCGACTTTTTGTAGGCAATGTAGGCGTCGAATGTATAGGGCCTGAAAGTTGACCCCTGACTGCGCACTTCCGGAACCCTTGGATACAATATGAATTATTCATACTTTTTCGTTCACTTACTTTTTAAAAAAAAAGCTTTGAAAAATACTAGTATATCAATTTATAGAAACTGAACAATTACCTAACCTCAAAGAGAAATATCACTACGAACATCTAATAAATGAAACACAGTGCACTAACAATGAACGTCCGTTGTTATTGCACCTTACTTCTTTTGTTACATGGTCATAGTGTATCGTGCCAAAAATTGACCCATCACTTCAAGAAAATCTAAAATACATGAAGAAAAGTGCATTGCAGATGCACGTCTTGTACGCAGATGAACATTTACGGTTCGAAATTTCATGGTAACCTGTCGGTAAATCATAAAAACAGATCCAAACATTTTACAGAATTTTGTAATTTGTTAGGTAATAAATTTAAAGCATTAATCTATATGTACTTTTAAGAAAGATGCTAATATTTTATTAAACCTTTGCTGACAAGAGCTGCGTCTTGTCAACTTAACGGAATCTAGAACCCATCAAGTGCAGGTAGATAAATCTTTGCAACGTTGTACAATCTCGTTTTCACGTTAGCACGGGCAGTGGAAACAAACGGGTGAACAAGGAAATTTAGATACGATACTGCTGGAAGTGAAAGGTCGTAAATGAAATTCGTTTTTTAATGATCTCCAGGTGACTTTTCCTCAATGTTACTTGAGGAAAACAAAGGTAAAGTTCCAACATGAGTGTTTCAAAAATTATCAAACGTGATTGGACGGCCCCATGTAAAATCCCTATAGGCAGACCGCGCAAGGGTTCCGGAAGCTCGCTACGTGACCTTTTACTTTCATGCTCTATTTTGTTTAACACTGTTAACTAGATTATCAACAGCTGCAATTATTCGTAATACTAACGTTAGTCGTCACTGCTTTTTTATTATTATTATTTTTAGTGAACAAATTGCGTCCTGGTGATTTCAACGTTGTTGCCGCCTTAGGAGACTCTCTTACAGTAAGTTTTTTGCCCAACAATGCATGTCTAGGCCTATGTTCCTACTTTTTAGATATACATGTAATACATGCTGGCCAAAAATAAATTATTTTCCTTATAGATGTAATATTTACGAATGCTAGTTCAGATGTTTACATTGAGCTAGTGGTCTTTCAAAATGACGCGCTCATTCGAGAACAAGGCACGCGTGCGAGTTGGCGTATGACCGCACTGATCTGAGGGTAGATCTTTGAAAACTGTGCGACATCTCTGCTTTACATGTCCGTGCTTTTCTTGACAACCGAGGGCGCTTTTGCGTGACTTCATTCCGCAAAGACACTGTTCAGAGCATACTCTTCAAATTACTGTGCATCCAAAATTAGTTCCAAAACATTGTCGCCTTCTAGCTTATGGCCATTTACTGACACGGAAAAATAAAATACTAAGGCCAGCTTGATATACTCAAAACTCCAGAAGTTTTTGTCCACAAATAATTGCAACGGTTTTTTTCCTGCAATGCCATGACAATTTTGCCAGTCGATATGTAAAGACTTACTAACAAAAAAGGCATGAAAATGCCCTGTCGCGAAAAGTAGCAAACCCAAAAATTGAAAATAAGGTATTGTTGTATTAATGAATGTACTGTACCTTGCTTTAGACCCTTTCAGCTGACCACAACGTGACCTTAATTTATATAAACCTTTCACAACTTCACCAACATTGTCCTACTATTGCATACTACTTATTGTATTTTTTACACATATTAGGCAGCCAATGGCGCCGGTGCAAAAACGCTCATTGGGGTTGCCATAGAGTACAGAGGCCTGTCAGCACCGTAAGTGAAAACAAAATAGACCCAACATTATCGGAAGTGGATTTGAAAATGACAAACTCCAATCAAAATGACACATGAAAGAAAAAAGTTTAAATACAGAAACTGAATTTGACGTCCAGTGTCCGACATGACTCGTGTCGAATAAGAAGACAATCCAATAACATCATCAGTTCCTAACCAAATGTTAAGTTCTTATACCTGTACTTTATTTAACTGCTATTGTCATATTAATTCCTCTTCATGCAGTCACTTGTGGGGCTATGTTGGTTGGCGTCAGAAGGATATTTTTATAGTGGGGGCAAACGTCTTTTTAGTGAGGAAATTTTAAGGGGGACACAGCACTCATCAGCTAAAAAACAAACAATAAAAGGCAGATGGGGGACAATTTTGGGAGATTTTTAAGCAGATTGATGATCTAAATCCCCTGTCACGTAGGCCTATTTTTTTTTCATTTCTTTCGCTATTCCCCTTTTTCCGTTTTATTTTTCACATTATTAAGGAATGGGGGAGCGCCACTTTGCCGCCTTGTGACACCAATGATTCTGTTGCTTGCACTTCTCATGCTAATATTTTTCCAGGTTTTATGAAACAATGCAATCTGTTTGATTTAACAGGATCGGGGGCGACCAGGACATATCCAGCGTCATTACAGTTCCCAGTGAGTTTGACAGATTCAGAGTGTTCATTCTTCTGAAAGTGCCACTTCAATGGGTACCCTTGCCAACGAACTATGGAAGAATCCCATACTTTATCTGCTCTCTATGTATTGAAGATGTCACGATTAGAGTTTCTTGATGCGCCCATAGGTTTACAATAAGTTATTGAAATTGTTGCATGTTATAAGTCGTACGATATTACCTATTACATATTGCCAGTCGTAAGATATTATAGAAATAAAGCTGTTGAAATTACTACTCATGGCCCTTTTAGCGCGGTCACTCATCCTCTTCAATTCTCAAGATACCACATCTCCACAGTCTGTCCCGGACTTTGTCAGGTATTGTGAATATTTCTAGAGAATTGAGTGAGCTTAAAATCGGTTCTATTCCAAGCATTCTGTTAGTTGACTTGCTGTCGTTTTTGCCAATGCAGAGGGATGTCAAGCTGACTTTGTTCTGTTCTTGTTGATGTTTAATTATTTTTACTTCATTTTATCCTCAACAGATATTCTGAAAGTGTATAACAAGTATATATACGGCTATTCCACGGGTACAGGAGGCGTGGACAATCCGAGGTCTCGGCTGAACGTGGCAAAGCCGGGAGCTATTGCAGAGTAAGTCATTGAAAGCTGCTCTAATCGGTCATGACGGATGGACATCAGTTAACTATTTCATCCCAGCCAGTGATATAGAGAACAAAATGACTGAAAATTATATCTGTAAACTGTGTATAAACCACATTTTGTGGAGACGCGACACAACTGGAGAAAAACTATATAGCGTTATGCAGATTCTTTCATTAAAAGTCTCTGCACAATTTTACTTCCAGTTTCACCGCTCAAAAGTTTAATTTTGATGGGTATGAGTCTGTCTTTTTGACCTATATTTCATACCTGTAATGATAAAACAATTAAAAGCTTTCCACTTAAGCGCAAGAAATCTTTGCTAAAACATGTGATGTTATGGTCAACCTAAACATAAGCATTTTTTAATGTCCATTTTACTTACAACTTGGCTCGTCATTAATTTTTTTGTGTGTGCATAGAGACATGCCGGGTCAGGCTAGGAAGCTGATTGAGCGCATGCATAGTGATGCATTTGTCGATATAGATAACGACTGGAAGCTGGTGACCCTGTTCATTGGCGGGAACGACCTGTGTCGACAATGCAAAAATCCCGAACGTTTCTCGCCAGAGAACTACGTGGCCAATGTGGAAGAGGCCATACAGATTTTGTCTGAGGTGAGGTTGGGCAGATATTATCTATTCACTGCGCTCGCCCAAAACAGGTGGTGTTAACAATAGTGACGGCTGATAGCCACCATTTCACTTATGAGGTTATGTCTAAGACGGCGTATAGGTGTGTAGAAGTGAAGAAGAATAATTGTGCCCGGAAATGGGCCCCGAGGAGGACCAAAAGAGGGCGCCATTTTCCTAGCAACAGAGCCCCTTTGGTCAGACATGCACTACACTAGTTCACAAACGACCATAACAAGCACGCGTTACAGGCGCGTTGCTATGTACCAGCAAAATGAACACTCCTGACATGTGGCTCTTTTCAACCGAATAGAGGTTCTTCTGCTCAAAGCGGATACCAAGAAAATTTGGGAACTAGTTTAAGGAACATCGTATTGTGGTGAATGTGGAAATCTGCAAAGAGAAACAACATCTTTACTAAATAGACCTGATGTCTCTTTCCTGCTCTTTCCTGTGATCTTCCCTTCCTCTCAGATTCCCCGGATGTTTGTCAATGTCGTTGGCATACTGGAGGCGTGGCGTGTAGCCGAGATTAAAGGATTTGTCTGTGATGTTTTACACCAGTAAGTTTCCCGGCAGAAACCCCAGGCATTAATCTTACATCACCGAAGCAAGTCATTTTAAAATTATTTTTTCTCCATTTTTTTCTTAAATTTACACAGTATGACGTGACTGTGGTACCTTTCCAAGCAGAGTACACTGTAGATATTACCAAGGAAGAAATGTTGGCCGATTTTTTTCTCTCGGGATTGTTCTCTACATCCGCGTCACGGGGGAAGAAAGCAGGTGTAAACCCCCATCCCTGGAGGAAGAATAAAATAAAAGTTTCAAGAGCGAGAGAAATGAAAAAGAGGAAATGGGGTGGAAATTACCAATTTGATGCCAAAATACCTTGGAAGTGACCGCTGTCTGCCATTCATAATTTATCAGTTTGCTGCTGATGATTGCTTTGCCCCCCCCCGAAAAAAAATCCCACCCCTTTGATAAAATGCTGGCGGCGCCCTTGCACCTGATGTACTCTTTCTTCTAAGATGAGGTCATAGAGTTACATTTTAAAATGTAAAATGATAGTACTGGCTCCTGCTTTTGTAAGGCCAGGTTGATGACCCGTTGATAAGCTGCCATAGATAACAGTGATAAACACATGTTTCAAAACATCAGGAAAAATACGCACAGGTTTCTCAGGTGTTCAAGACACATATCCAATTTACGCTCGCTTCCTCATCTTTTATTTTTCCTTTGATTTTCACATGCTTAACTGATAAATTTTGAAGATATTTCTTTCCAGTGATAATCATCCCTCAAAACGGTCATGAGGGAGGCCTACACTCTATTGCAAAAATAGAGCGATTTGGGAGCCCCGTTTGGTCCGATACTTTCAGGATTACAAGCTGATAATCCTACTGGCAGATTACATTTTCCTTAAAAATCATCCGGTCCACGTGCAAGGGAATCACAGAATTTGACAGCATTCAAAATCGTGATTCGGTCCTCGCAGGCAATTTTTGGCACATTGACTAGCCTGGAGCTGTTCGTGACTGTATAGCCATTCTAGATCATTAGAACCCTATTCCGCAACACAGTAACGGGTTCAGCATGGAACCCCCATTCCTGTGAAAAATGAAGGCAAAATGCTGTTTCAAAATGGGACGATATAAAGGTTTTGAAATATGTTGTTGGTAACACAAAGCAAAACTGTTCCGTGTTGCCTGCGCAATTTGTCCTTCGTTATTATGAGTGGGTCACACATCGCTCGCGCCATCAGCCGCCCCTGTAAGGACTCAAATCTTTAAATTATTCTGACAAATCACCCCTTACTCTTTTTGGCAAATCTTAGGAGGAAAACTTGACACTCCGTTCAAATTGAAGGACAAATGCCAAATAAGGATACTGACAGACTCTTTGCAAGCCATGACTTCGGCATGTCGGACACTTTGGAAAGGGCGTACATTAATTCTTAACTTTGAACCAGGGAACTAAATGCATGCAGAGTATATGCCAAAGTTTCACTTGGAAGTGGTTGAAATGAGGAAGATATTTCACCTAGATTTCTCAGTTTACGAACTGTAGTTTCAATGGAATCAAAGAAAAATCATTTTAAAGTTCTTAAGTCCACTTGCATTTTTTTCTCATGCCTTTAGAGTTCTTTGCCCTTGTGGAATGAGTGCAAGCGGACGAACGATGATGAAAAAAGCGACAGAACAGTATCAGGTAAGAAACCCACTTCATAATGTAAAACACCAAACGAAGACAAAATGAGCCAAAGAGTTATTATTATCTGTCATATTTTCTTTGCCTGAACTCATCACTGCACAGTGATTTGCGTGTTTCATCATTCCCACAGACTCTGTTGCAAGATAGCATAAACAGCGGTAAATTCGACCGAGATGATTTTGCCGCCGTCTTCCAACCGTTTTTCCTGGACACACTTCTACCGCGACATCCGGTAGGGTACAGCATCCTCAGAACAAACTGAATCTTGTGCTCTTAGAGGGAAACGCAAACGGGCCAGTGTTACCAAAATTAATACACCTTTAATAGTACATGTTTTGGACGGGCATAAAATATGAATTTATCTAATTGTTTCAATGAAATTTGGCACCATGTACATGAAATGCGACGCGCCCAGTGGCGTAGGCCTAAATGCGGAAATGTTAATTTGCTTTCGTCGCAACCTTGGCAAAAAATGTATGTAACTCCCGTGTTTCCCTTCAGAAATGAAATAATCGAACCTTCAAAGGTGACATCAATGATCAGTGTCGTAAATTGGGGGGATGGGGAAAGATGGGGAATGACTTGCCCGACCATGGACATTTGAAAAGGGGGGGGGCTGACGTCATATGACATTATATAGCGGGCTATGTTCATGACACAGATGTACATCTGTAAAGTACATTTATGCAGAATCTTACATCAGAATGGCATATTATGGCTTTTGTTATTGTTTTCCCTTTGTGAGTAATACTGAATGCATCTTACTTGTTTGGACGTCCGAAAAATTCTTCAAAATCGGCTTTAATTTTTTGCTCACCACAAAAAGCGGGGGATATATACCCTCATCCACTACGGGATTTACACCCATGTCAATTATGCATCATTCTTTTCGACTTTTTCAAATTGTCTTATTTGACAGGTCATCATTCCAAACCAAAAACATTACCGTATCGAAGATATTGTACAATGACAATGTGGAACCGGAAATTTGCCATCGCTAGGGCAAGAGGGTTGCCCCCCCCCAAAAAAAACGAAAAAATAAACAAAAGAGGAAGAAATGAATACAAATTAAAGACATATGAAACGGGATGAAAATCACTGTTTGCTTGAAAAGGATAAAAAATGCTCAAAGTGTACCCCGTCTCTCTGTTAATTGTTTATCCGTTCTGAGCTGATGAATGCTTCCCCAACCTGGAAATCTCCTCAAAATATAGTGGTCCCCCCCAAAAAAATATTCTGGCCATGCCCACGCCTTTTCATGATGTTATACCAGTGCTGTGGTTTTACTCTTCAGGACGGCACCCCTGACCTTTCGTTCTTCGCTCCAGATTGCTTCCACTTTAGCCAAAAGGCCCATGGTGCCCAGGCTATTGCTACCTGGAATAACATGGTGAGTAAGCTCAGTGGCTTGCCTCAAAATGCAGGTCGTTGACATAGGAGACCTGCACAGAAATCAAAATTGCGATGAGGCGGCAACTTCACTTCACTGATTCTCTTGCTATTAATTTTTTTCTTGAACGAGCAGTGGATATTTCATTTCCAACTTTTGTTTTACGATTACAAAGGGATATTTCACTGTCTTTTGGTTTTTATACCCACTGTTATTCCATATTAATCAGAAAAACTGCGATGTCATCCCAGGAAGACAGCTTCCATGTTACATTGGTTTGTACGCAGACGTTCTACATATTTGTAGATTTTGCTGGACTCAATTTTCTCTTTTTTACTGATTGAATGTTGTTTATATGCATAGCAGTATTAAAGCAAGCATCAATCCCTCTCTCAGAAATGATTCCAGTAAGTAAATTCTCTTGGTTAACAGAAAAACCTATGTATACTGAACCATGTCTTCCCAAGATGACTTCACAGCATCAGCGCCCTCAGTTGTACAGAAAAGCATGGATGATTTTAGAGCATTTTCAGTGCATTTAACCAAATACGAATGGAAACAGATTCTTCATACATTGAATTATGACGAAGAAAATTCATCGCAGCTACCACTATGAAGAAGAAAGAGCACGATAGTTTATCAGCTACTGATCACTCATAACATTGTTGGAGCATCTATTTGTTTCATTAATATGAACCAAGGAAAATCCTATGGAATGAGTTCGGGTAGCTTGTTCTCGTATGTTCACGAACAGCTTGATTGTTGTTCTTGGGTCGGCCGCTCGAACGCCGGGAACGTACAATTCGTTATCACTTGTAGTTAGTGACAGGCAACATGCAACATGGTGTCGTCCATGTACATTATTCGAGAGTTAATGCTTGGATAACTGGGCCGAATTCTTTTCTATTTAAGCAGGAACATTCATTTCTGTGTTATGGAATACAATTGGTGTTAATTTTGCAAAACTTTTTTGTCTCCGACTTAGTAAGCCATCTCTCTATTTTTGCAACTGTTCAAAATCTAAATCTCACGAGTTTTTCCGCGTGTTCCTATATAACCCTGACGAAGAAATGGTGTGTGATCCTGTACCGAGAACAGTGTTCTTGAGTCGTGTTCCCGCCGTTCGAGCGCGAGAACAAGAAACCCATGTCAAGAACAGGCCGCCCAAACTCGACCCTGGAGACTTCATGTACATATGGAGGCAACGTGAACCGGTATATCCATTTATCAGCAAGATGGAATATTCGGTTTGCCGATGATGCCTTGCCGCAGTACGTGTCAAGACGATAGGTATTCGTGTCATATAATTAAAAATCAAACAATTAGATAGCGTCCAATTCTCTAGACATGGTGAAGTTGTGTTCAGTCATGGGACTTTACCCACTAACTACATAACTCCTTTTCATAAGTAAGGTTGTGCCTTTCATTGCTATTATGGGGACCATGTGGAATAATGGAGCATGGAAGAAAGTTAAAAGAAATAAACATATGTGGGTATATGTAATATCCAACTGTCGGCCTATATCGGCCACGCACATTTCGATAGCAGCTATTGTGTCTCATTAATAACGCATCCTTTTCCAGGTGTTCTGCCTGTTTTCGATGTTTTCAAGACTGCCTCATTGGATACGAATAAATTGCGCCAGAAACTAATCATCGATCATTTCTTTACATAGATCAAACCAGTAGGCTCCAAAGACAGAAGTTGGACGCCTGGAGAGAACGTTCGATGTCCATCAGAGGTATTGAGCTTGGAAAGTCCATCTGTTTAGAAAATCTGCTTAAAATGAGTGTTGTGCTCCAGACTTGTCACAAGTCCTGTCATAAGACCAGTTATAAGAATGGGTAGTGGAAGAGTGACAAAAGAATGCTTTTGTCACGGTGCATTTGAAAACTTTATGACTTGGTAACGATCCAGAGTTGTTATGGACTTGCAATGCGCTCAACCACAACACTACAATGATTGCTCGAACTCTGTATCGAAACAGATGTAATGGAGGTACCGAAGACCCTCACAACCTTTGTCGAAATATCACATCAACCGCCCCGGTTAACGAACACTGGGCGGGTCACTTTAAATATAAAATATGCACTTTAATAATCAGACATACAATCTACGTCTTTTTAATTGCGCAATTCTGGCAAAACGCCTATATTTAAAGGAAGAATACTTGCCATCGATTCTCAGTTTTTCATAGTTTCAGTTCAGAATGTGATCGTGACATTTCTCTCCCTTAGCAAAGCTGTGATGTAAAGGTACATTGAGCGGGAAAAGGTTGAGATACATTTTGTTAGCTGTGCTGAAGGTCGGCATTTTTCTCGCAATTTCTTGCAGGACTTTCCTTACTTTTACACGAATATGAACAGCAAGCCTTCTTGGAAAAACCCGGGAAATGAAGATCAGAACCAAGACCAGGACCAGTCCGACCAACAGCAGAATCCAGACCAGAATCAAGGCCAGCAGCCAAATAAACCACCAGCGGGCGATGAGGGCGGGCTTGCTGGGGGAGTTGTTGCCCTCATTGTCGTATCGGTTTTGGTTCTACTGGGAGGCGTGTCTTACCTCGTATACAGGCAAAAGACTGGATCTAAAAGATTCTATCAGCAGATACAAGGGGAAGGTGCCCAAGCGGTTCACGAATCAGTTTTTTAAAGATGCACAAAAACACCAAATGAAATCCGGCCCTCTAAACGACAGGCTGAATATATAACCACGGCAAGAGATTTTTTTGTGCCAACAAAGTACCAAGTAGGCCTAAGAGCGATCTTTGGGACTGATTCCTTGAGACATGAAATGATTTACTTTGCTGCTGGGATCCTTTATCATCAAATTAATGCATTTAAGTGTGAATTCAGAATTCACACAGTGAATCTAAGCCCGCCCCAAGGGGTTGGTTGAATGCTGTAAAATGAGCAAAGCCTACAGACATGAATATGGTTGCATAGAACTTATGATGTGTAATCGTTGCCTGCTCAACAAGTTCAGTACTAGTTTCCACTCACCACGGGTCCAGGAAATACTAATCAGCGATGAATTTCGCACTGGGACATCGATCGTGTTCTTTTTGTATTGCTTGATCTGTCGCACACGACTCGACAAAACAGACAAAGTATAATTTAGGATGAGTATTTCTCAGGAACTGACTGTGCTGCATTATTTACTGAAAACAAATGATTCCTTTTTTTTTTTATCTGCTCGAAAAAGATTTTTCTCCTCTCTACAGAAATCTTGTTTCGGATCCGCGTTTAGTTATTTCTGACGGTGAGCTTTGTCAACGGGTAGTGTGTTGGTAGAACTGACCTCAATCGGTCCTGTTGAATCGAAAGCGACCTTTTATATTTTGGCACCTGAGAATAAATGTGGAAACACTGAAATAAGAATTCATTACAAATTGATGTCATATATGTTAACGAAGAAGAATTGAACATCGAAGAAAATTTATATCTCAGCAATTTAAGCCATATCATTATACAAATGAAAAAGAGGTGTGCAACCTAAACTAGCTTCCTGGTAACACAAATTGAAATGACTTCCCTGTGCATGAGGTCTATTGAGCGTTTTGTTGTGCTGTTTCCCCGTGCATGTTGGCCTAGATGTTCATATAAGATAATATGTAGTGTGAATCAATAACCAGAATTAGAAACCAATACTGCGATGGAGCAAAGCTCGTGGATAGGTGGTACTTCGACCAGTAGGGTGTCTTGATTTGCCAAAAGCACGCGCGCGTCAAGCTGAAGAATGTTCGTGTGGATGCAATGCATAGCGTCTATACACCCGCTTCAGGCAGGCGTTCTGGGGTTGCGTCGAACCAAATAGGATAAAGAGCGACTCCGGTCAACTCGAATTTCGGTTAAGACGGACGAATTTAATACACACATTTGCACTGGGTTCGGCCATGAAAAGAGTAAAGTCTGAAGCCAAGTCGCTCTGGTGTAGTTCCGAGAGCCTTCAAGTGTCGATCTTGCCCTGCTAGCATTCCTGCGTGCATATAAATACTCACATTTTGTGAGCCCTCGTTTTGCATAAATTGTACTGTCATTCTTTGATACCAGAAATGTTATAAATATGTATATCTTGTAGCTTTATCATGTTTTTCCAATTTTAATTAAGAAATAAATACAAAATATACCGTATAATGCGCAAAAGAGGGTGAATAAAGTAAAATCGTTTAGTTTTGTCTTTGCGTTCGGTTCTTCAAAAGTCAAGTTAAATTGCTTTGAATTTTATATTACTTTGTAGGTATGATCTCAATCCAAACTGTTTGTGCCAATTTTTAAGGCCTCAAACAACTGTTATAGCAAAGATACAGCTTCGCAGCGGTGACTCGTTTGTGTGATCAGGTCGCGCAAAATCTTGCCGTTGTCTTTTATTCCACATTTTAATTTTCCAAACCGAGATTCAGTTTCATTCGTGTGTCTAAGCCATCACTTTAACAAATAAACGGGTAGAGGACTGACGTAGTACTGTGTTGAAATAATACCAGGGGATCTGGCTACATGCACCCCACGGGGGCTCCAATATTTTTGGTGGAATTGATTTATTCAAGTTTATTTGCCACATTTCAATTATTTGACACAGGACTTGCTTATGATAAATGATCAAAGACGTAAGCAATGTCCCAAAGATCTCCAATATCTCTACAGCCTAGTGGAGGTTTTGTGCATCTGTCAGTTCCCTACCCCTTTCCAAGTCCCCCTGGGTATTTCTATGGGGGATCATGGTCACGATTTGCAAGCCCGGGGTCGGGGGGCGGGCTAAGCCACTTTTCAATTTTTTTTACCAATGACACGCTGCAAAGAGGAAGGGCTGCCCGAGACCCAGGGATGGGCATTTGTTATTTTATAAGTGTTGATCCTATTCAAGGACCTGGAGAGGTTTGGGGAAACTATCGACAGGTGCATGCCTGCATGGTAAAACTTTCGGCTTATGTTTGGTTAGCGGACCGATGTTTACGTGGCGAAGGTTGGGCTGTGGCGACGCGAAGGGGTGCATTCCACCAAATGGTTGCATTTCTGCGCGCGAGCTCATTAATATTTTGTGATCTCACAGAATTTTTACAATAAGACAGGCCATAATCAGGAGCGATGGTAGAAATATATCTATAAATCCCGAATTTGGGACTGATAGTTTCCAGTTCGGGGTGTTTCTTTCACAAAAAGCTCAAAATTGCGGTCCTATTTTGGATAGAGCAGGCCGGCGGCTACATTCAGAGTTGAGCACATAGTTTTACTACTGCTTTGGGAATATCTTCAGGGGATGCGAATTTTAAAAAAGATTCACGGCTAACCTCAATAAAATTGAAAAGAAAAGTGATCTTCTGGCCATTATCTTGAATTTCCAGTGAAAAAAAAGGAGGCCAACCTCTTCCCGAGAGTCACCAGGCGGCGCCATTTCGGTCTGATTTTGCACTGTTTTCTATGGGCGCGTATTTGTGTAGTGCAAACTGGGAAGACCGACATACAACCGTGTAAGTGACATGTGACACAGCGCCCTCTTTAGTCTCGAAATAACTAGCACACTGTTTATTGCAGGTGTGCATGCACACAAGATGTTTATAATTTAGGCCCTAGTACTTGTGGAACAGGTCGTGGCCCTGAAAACATGCGGTGCAGATTTCTGCGGTTTTTCGCACATTTTCTTTGTTTTATATTGCCGTGAGCAGTTTCAATGAACATGGAACCAGGATAGAATACCGTGAAGCTTTTGTGCTACAGGACATCGTAGAAAGTGCTGATTTTTTTCTGGATTTTCCCAAGAATCGAGTCACCGGATACTATTCTCAGGCCTACTGACTGCCATCACTGGTCATGGCTTCGGTGAAAGTTGCAGTTCGCGTGCGGCCGATCAATCAAAGGTACAGTAGGGCTAGGCATTGTACCGGTAGGCCTTACATGTACACTGTACATAAATCATATTCATACATGTAGGCCTAAGCTCCCAATAACAATATTGAAAATCTTGCTGAAAGATTAACAATTCCTTATATGGACGCCACTAAGGTTTCCCTGCAGTTATCTATCATTAAAATGAAATACCGGTTATATACGTTGTAAAAAGTCAAATTTAGCATGTTTAGCACTTGAAAATAAGGAGGTAGGGCCAGCATTCAGAACACACTGAGGCCAAGGCTCTACCACTTTTAGTACCAGTCTCATAGAGTTTATCATGTGTTTGATGTTTATGCACAAGCAGCATTCGTATAGGATTCTTTCAGATTTTGCTCTGTTTATATTATTGATATGTATGTAATGTAGATCCCTACATGTTTGTATATATGTACTTGTTTAGCACAATTGGCAGATCTGCATGGTTCCCTGATTGCCCTGCTCAGTGTTTACATGTAGGCCTACGCCCCTCTTTAAACCAGTCTTCTACAGCTGTGAACTTGGCGAATTAGAAAGGAAAGAAAAGGAAATTTTGGTGATAGCCAAATTGCCCACAAATTGTGGAATAAGATCCACTGATCATGCAAAGATTGAGCAATCCTGCAAATGTCTACCAATTGTACCCAACGTGGTGTAGGCCTACATGTACACTGATAGGTCTACATGTACACTGATAGGTCTACATGTACACTGATAGGTCTACATGTACACTGATAGGTCTACATGTACACTGATAGGTCTACATGTACACTGATGGGTCTACATGTACACTGATGGGCCTACATGTACACTGATAGGTCTACATGTACACTGATGGGCCTACATGTACACTGATAGGTCTACATGTACACTGATAGGTCTACATGTACACTGATGGGTCTACATGTACACTGATAGGTCTACATGTACACTGATAGGTCTACATGTACACTGATAGGTCTACATGTACACTGATAGGTCTACATGTACACTGATAGGTCTACATGTACACTGATAGGTCTACATGTACACTGATGGGTCTACATGTACACTGATAGGTCTACATGTACACTGATAGGTCTACATGTACATGCCGTCCTGGTTTTTGTTTTACCCCTCTAAAAATGATGCTTACAAATAACCCCTAGAACTGTGGTATACCGTACTCCATTGTTCTAGGGGTAGCCTACATGTACATCAACTCTTTCACAGTATTTGCAACATTTCTCCCCTCCCCACCCTCGCCATCCACTCTCCAATTAAAAATTCTATGTCTAGGGGTATGCAACATCACAGAACATGCCTGTAAAAACAGGGCAAGAATCAAGCCTTTTCTCTGATCCTCTCAGTCTTCTCTACAAAAGCATGTCCAAAACAGTAAACAGTAAAAACTGTGGCAGTGTATAAACAAAACCGAGAGTCAAGACTGATCATGCTGTAAATTTTGATCTTTATCGAGAGGCTGTAGATATTTCAAAAATGAGTGAAGCAAACAAGTAAAGGATAAGATAAGGATTGCCACCTTCAAGGCATGTCGTGCATGGTACTGCATGCCTTTAGTATACATGTGCATCGGTGATCAGTCTGGAACTTGTATTCACAGAGAGTGGCAACACCAGTCTCTGCATCTGCTGGTGCTGTTCTGTTTAGGGGTGGGGCAAGTACATGTAAGGGGCTAGAGAATTATTTATAGTTTGAGGAGGAGGATGGGCTAACATTTAAAACGTCACTGCTAGTGAAAAAAAAAGGAAATCGGTGGAAAGATGTTGGCATCACTGAGACTCATAGGCACTGTTCAGAATTGTTTTTTATTAATTGTATACATGTAACTTAACCACCGGCACGGAATACGGTAGTTTGGAAGGTTTGATCAAAAGTTTGTGTTTGTGTTCACAGAGAAATCAACTTGGGCTCAACCTGCATTATCTCTACAGAGGGAAAGAAGACAAGCATAACAAACCTGAAAGTAAGTCACATTGGGACCAAGTGTTCTGTTCTTTGTCACGATGTTGTGGTGTAAGTGTAGTGTGAAATTGGAACTCAATAATGTACCAAGTCATCCATTCATGCTGCTCACGACTTTATGCATGGAACAATGGTACCGTAACTAATAATCAGCAACTCCGTGCAGAAGTGGAAATGCAGAATTCCTCACCAACCTCATTATCTGGTTTGCCAAAAATGAAAGTGGAACTAAAAGATAATGGTACAGATGTGATGGTATGATAAAGCCGATCATGTCCGCTTTCATTTTTGAAAAAAAAATAAATCTGTTTGTTTAAATGAATTACAAATTTCAATGAGGTACATGTACCGGTATGTTACAGCCAGTGTTATGTAGCCACGCCGGTCGGGGATCTCCACTTCCTGACTTCAGCATTCTACCATCTGGCAGTAAGTTTGATGAAACAGTACAACGACCGGCACAAAAATCCTTAAAATCCCAGAAAAAACATCAGTCACTTTGAAAATTTCATAATTTTTACCTGGAAGAATTAATCAAATTTGACCTCTTAATCAATTTGGAAAGAAAAACTCACTGAAAAAGTGTTCTAGAGTCCCCTTAAGCGGGGTCCGTGGACCCCCAGCTGTGATGCGCGAAACTCCGGTCACTTTGCGCCCTCCGTTCGCCATAACTTACCGGTAATCGTCCCTGCACTAAAGTATGGTTGGCTATAAGACTGTTTACAGCACAACCCTGTCAACCCAATCCAACGTTTGTGTGGAATTAACTTAATAGGGCCGTGAGTATGAAGGGAAGAACCAAATTTCTTGGGAGACCAAATTTCATGTTGCAACCGGACATGTACATGTAATGCACAGGGTAACCAATGTAATGTTAATAAGTAACGCATCATGAAATAAGTTAAGAAAAAAATAAGAAGTGTTCAGTTTTTCATTATTTTCACACTTACATGTATTTCAGACACATACATGTACACCCTGTACAGTACATGTACTGTATATACATGTACGTGTACTTGGGGAAGTGATGGGGGCCAGTGCAAAAATATTTATTGATTATGATGATGGTAAACAGCATAGAAATGATCATTTTTCTTTTTTAGTTTGTAATCTCTGGAGGAGGGGGCTGTGTGTACTAGAAAAAGTGCTCTCTGTGTAACAATGTGGGAAAGAATGACGTCTCAAAAACTGAAGGAATTTCATAGCATACGTAGCATAGCTGGATCTCAACTTACATGTAACTTACATGTATTTTAACAAATTCAGTGGCATAGAGTACTGCGTACATGTACCCGGTACATGTACATGTATGTATGAGATGAGAATTCAAGATGTGGCAACACTGTTTTGTTTTCTTTGAAAAATAAAGCTTAACTTTTACATCAAGAATTGCGAAAACTTTCCATTGCTCAAATGCTTGTAGTGAACAGTCAACAAAGTTGAATTGAACTTTCAGCAACAAAAAACATCAACTTTCTGTAAACAAAATGTATACACAGACAGTTTTACATTGTCCACTTATTTTCCCACAAATCAACTTATAAATTACATGTAACTGTAAGGTGACTGCATTTCTACAACAGGCCTTCTTTCCATCCAGGGTAGTGTTCACCACTCATAAGCCTATAAAATGTTTCCTTGTGTTTTGTGTATTTGTTTAGCCAGCATTGCTAGCCAAAGTTTAAGATGATAACCAGTATAGTCAGTTGGCCGGACCTGTTGTGTACTGTATAATAATCTTTTTCTATATTTCCCGTACATGAGCAGCCCGTTTATGACATGTACATGTACAGGTATGTACACTGTACATGTACGTGAACCAGGTTCAAGGGAAATGGGGGAAAATGCCTTTCAGTGAAATGAAACAACTCTTTGTATGGCAAATGCAGGTACATGTAGCGTAGTGTACTGTAATTCACTGCATGAATCTTCGCCTTGCGCCAATTTCCTACACACCCATGTACAGTTGAAATGGTTTGCTGGTACTGTACACTTTCATGTCTGTGTGCAAGGTCTTTTGTGGAATAATTATGGATCTCCTTTTGTTGGATATTCCAGTGTGGAGACCATCTGCTTTGGTTTCCAAACATCATGGTGCAATTATTTGAAAGCTCTGTGCAGTGCATAATTTGTACATTACACCACTACATGTACATGTACAATGCTTGATCGAACAGGTTCGTTAATGAGTGCAGCGGTGAGATCTGTCAGGTTTTTTCTGATTTCAGGATGGTTTTTCCCCGAATTTTCCATCAATATCAGCACTTCCATGTATGGGCAAACTATTTATAACAGAATGGGCAAACTTTATTGCAGAAATATAATGTAAGAGTAGCTGTTATACTGTTGTTTCTGCCTTGGATGACACCGTACGAGAAGGTGTAAAATGAAGAGTGGATCCAAAATGCCTTGAAAACAGCACCCTGCATTGGAACATCAAGGGAGACACAAAAACATTTAAAAGAACTGATGTTGGGCCCTTGTGGCTCCGACAGTGTATGCCCAAATGTACAGGATGTACATGTATTGCACATGTACACATTGTACGGTTACATACCTGTGTACATGTACTGCCAAAGGCAAAGTTACCTGTATATTGTTGGTTCAGTGGATACATTGTCCAAGTTCCAAGGTCTGGCTTGGCCAGCTGCTGTGTCAAGGCAGAAAGGAAAATAGGTCTTTGTTTATTTTGTATGTGTACATGTTTTTCCCGCCAGTCACCTTGGATGGATGTTAATCGCCCCTATTGTTTGTTTATTTATTTATTTTTTGGCAAAGTGCATCGTATTGTTAATTAATGGCAAGGGATGTGTCAGCATTGCAAATATTGTGATTATCACTCAACATGCATGCAGCTTGCAGTCTGTCAACGATCCTGAATAACTGCTCCTCGCAAAAAGCACCTTTCAAGATTGAACAGTTCAAAAGGACTGATTACACTGAACCAGTGTGTACTGTACATGTACCGGTAAGGCCATACGTCCTTGTAAAAAATGAATTCATAAAAGTTTGTACCGACTGGTAAATTTACATGTACATTGTATCTACTGTATGATAAATGTTTTTAATGTGCATGTATGTGTACAAAATAAAACATGAAGACATTGATCAGTGAATGATAAATGATAAATATTTATTTTATGATTTTGTCATCTGCATAACGTTGTGCAGGGCATAACCCAATATTAAAACGGGACCCTAATATACATGTACATGTACCTAGGGATACTTTGTGTGAGCACCAACTAGTGTACATTGTAGACCCCTATTGAAGAGATTCAGTCGAAAACCAAAGGAGAATACCCTAAGACCACACACGTGCATGTACATACTGGTACGGTACATTGTACAACATGTGTCAGTACATGTACATGTAAGTACATGGACTGTATGTGTACAGGTAGAGTTTTCTGATGAGACTTAAAATGAACTGTTATTCCAGCCAGGAAGTTCCATCCAAAATCAACATTTCCCAGTACCGGTATGTTCGAGGATAGCACAGGAATTGGGTACATGTACAACTTCCTCAAGTTCTATACGTACTGTACCGTACATGCGCCTGCCCTGCCAACTTCTCTTTTTCAGGAAGTTCAGGACCAAGTTTTGGGAACAAAAATAATTTTGTCCCCTTGTCTCCATATGACTATGAGAAGTCAATAATATACATGCTTTTAAAATTGCAAGTCTTACAAAATACTCGACTGTGAGAGGATTTGGAAAGTACCGCTAAAGTAGTAAATAAGATATAACTAAGGTGCCAGTTTGTGGGTGCAAGAAAATACAAGTGCGTTTCACATGGAGCCCCATTTGCACTGAATTAACAGTTGTAAAAAGTTACTGTGAGTTAGTGTGTTGATCATGTGGAGCCAGAAAAGAGCACATGTATGTTATTAAATACACGTTTTTATATAGAAGTTGTTCCCCATACATGTAGGGTGCCATTTTTCCCTGTTACATTTGTTTTTCTATTTTTGGTGGAAGATCCGGGTAGGGAATATGTTTTTTTGTAAAACTGAGCTTGAAACTGTTTTAGTCGGGACTACATGTAGGTAATTTGTTCTTTTTAAAGTTTTTTTTATGGTCTTTCGTGTTAATTGGTCAGAGGTTAGGTCCAAACCAACACAGTGTTGTTGTGGATCTGTGATTGGACATGATGGCAGAAGCACTGACTACCCTTCAGTTTTGTGGATTTGATCCACTTCCCAATGACTTCACGTGAAGTTGCCTAGAGGAACCAGTGACTGTTGACCAAAAGTCCAGCATCTTGCAGTCACTGCAGCATCAAGCCTGTATGCAGAGAGTCATACTGCAACAGTTTCACCAAATCCACACACTGAAGGCGATGATCACCCAGATTATTGGCGAGCAGCAACGACAGAATAGCTACATTCACAACCTTGAATTCATGCTGAACCGTGACAAGATGAAGTCTCCCAAAGATGTTCCAGGAACCCCAGTCACCATCAAAGAGTCTACACCCAAGAGTCCTGAAGCCCCCAAAGTCCCCTCTAGACACCCAAAAGCAGTCCCTGCCAATGCTTGAATGATGACGAGCCAAACTGTAAGAGTTGAGGCACAACAAGTGGCCACAATCTGCAGGAAGTCCAGCAGGGAGATCCAGCCATAGGAGGGTCAAGGATATGAAGCTGGATGGTCCCAAGAGGATGAGTCGTAGCAAGTAGGCCCAAAAGCCCAAAGTGGTGCAGCTGCTGCTATAGGTGTGGGATAACCAACTTTTTTACAAGACTGGAGGAGCCAAGGTCAAATACTTGACACTGCTACCCCATGGGATGAGGTATGACATCTTCAAGAGCCTTCATCACAGTATGGAGACACTAAGCTATGGACAGGTGCTAAAACTTGTGCAGCAGAAGTTCTTTTGGCCCAAGCTTCACAACGAAACCATGGCGTATGTGAGGAAACATCGGAAACAGTCGAAACAGAAGTCTACGGCTGGACTGCAGATGTCCACCCCTGCCATTTCTCTACCGAAGGAGATCCAAGACTCCTGTACATGATGAGTCATTAAATACCGGTTGTGTACCTATATGTACGTGTAAATGCCTGAATGTACAATGTACATGTATTTGGTTGGTACTTTGAATTTAATACAATGATAAATGTTTTCTGTTGTTATGTTTTGCTGTATAACGTGTGATAATATTTATACTAAATTCATTTGAATTTGTATTGCTGAGGACAGCAGTGATTTAAGATCATGAAGATGGGGCGAATGTGGCAGAGCCAGAAATGAGTATGTTATTAAATACATGTTTTTACATAGAAGTACATGTAGTTCCCCATAGTGTGCCATTTTTTCCCTGTTACATTCACATTCCATCGTGGTTGTTCTTCTGTGCATCCATGCTTTCATTACTCCCAACCAGTGAAAATTTCCTACCGGTAATTTGCCGCTTAAAACTTTGGGTGGCTTGTATCTTCAGAAGCTTATGATATCCTCAGGAGCTTATGAAAGTGCCCTCTGATTGACCATCTGACAGCAGATATGGATACTCAACAGTCTCTTTAACTTATGTATCAAAAATGTCCAGTGGAAATGCAGCTCCAGAAAAGATTAAATGCTTGAAACCAACATTCCTCACAAACTGTAGCATAATGGTATGTTATAACAAAAATTTTGTTCCCCTCAGAAAGTGTACAATGTACGGTACATGTACATGTATGTATATGTATTCCACATGTGTGTTTTATGTACATGTACCGGTACATGTACAGTATGACATGTGGGACATAATGGTACTGGTATATTCACATATAGGTAATGCACAACCAGTTCATGTACACATCTATATGTACACATGTAGACCATGGAGTCTCCTCATTACTACGCGTACTCTACACTGTGGGTCATTTCTATTTTCGCAATTACATGTATGTCTGGCTTTTGCAGATACCGGCCCATCCTGGGGAAGGAGAGGCGGCGCTTGGACGAGAGAGAGTCAAAACCTTCACCTATGACTATTCATATTGGTCAGTCAACCAATCAGACCCACAGTATGCATCCCAGGAAAAGGTAAAGTTGTTGTCTACACATAACTTGTAGTTTTTGAACAGGCGAAGGGCTGGATCCCGATTCTTCTCAGTGCCGCCTGGCTGTCTTTTGTGGCAGAGAGAAGGGCGTATTGACACTGCTACAGGTACAGTCATTTGCAAAATTTAGGACCACCCATAGAAACTGCATTAACCTGAAGGAAAACCAAACTGAAACCAATCAATTATGGCAACTTTCCCATATGTTTATTTTCAGTGTGTAACCTTGGTACCTTGGTTGAACATTTTTGACTACATTTCCATGATTTGACATGTTAACAGTCTAATATTCAGTGTGCCCTCCCTGATTTCTGTTCGCTTAGACTGGCTTTTTTTTAACCCGTGCTGCCTTGCAGACAAAATGTCATACAAGACCTGCCTTTGTAAAAAATTTCATTCAAATTGGTATATAGCACTACACTGATGTTATGCACCGCTGTAAAAACATGTTAAGTAATCATTCAGTGAAACAGTGTAATGCAGGCCCAGTGACAGAAATACCAATAAAATTCAAGGTGGTCTTAAACTTTTGCAAATGATTGTACATGTAGTTGCATTTTAGACAATTAAGTGAATGCCCTACAGTCGGGCAATACTGTATTCGGCATTTTATTCAGCATTTTTGTAACTTGCAATAGTTGAACACTTGAAACTGCAGCAAATCTCAATGCAAACTTGTTGCAAGTAAAACTTTATTAAACACAGCACTACCAGAATTTGTGTCTATCGATTGTAATAATAGATACATGAAGCTCTATTGAGAGTAAATATGGGCAGAAAAAATTGAGGGGTGTAGGATATACATACCCCTCCCCCGCCCACACACACTTTTTGGTTGAGGGATGGCCACCAACTCCAGTGCCACCCCTTTTTGCATGTGTTACATGTACATGTATGTAGAGTACAGTGCACCTGTAGGCTATGTTTTATCTGTTCAAAGAGGCCCGAGGTGGACCAAAAGAGAGGGTGCAATTTTCCTAGCAGTGGAGGCTCCTTTGGTGGGAACTGCACTCACTGGTTCACAAACAACTATGAAATGCATGCTTTACAGTGGACACTCCTCACCAACTGGGCTCTTTTCAACCGGTGAGGGGGTGCTTCTGCGCAGGATCGATAGGCTAATTTTGCAATGTTTTTTCTTCCTCCGGGATGGAGGTTGCCTCTCCCTTGAATAATCCTGTAAACCCTCAGTTGGTTTGTCCATTATTGTAACCATTGGCTTATAGGTTATCCAGTCAATCTTGGATTTCATAAAATGGATGGCAAGTGATGACCGTTTGAATATGCTCTGTTTGAAGTAGGGCACATGGGTTTCACTAAATTTTAAACGTACTTAGTTTTGATACATGTACTGCCGCTTCAAAGTACAAAGGTTAAAATTGACACTCAGAACCTTTCAACCAATAAACTGTCGATAGTCTGATAATGCAGTCATGCCTTTAATTTTTGTCAGAGCAGTGTTTACATACAACATGGAAATTGCTTGTACCAATATCAACCAGACAGTAATAGTGTCTTCATACACATGTTACAGGTGCATCTCCTGGTGCATCTTCAAATTGTACGGGTATTCGCATTCATTTGTATGGTAAAAAGCTGACAAAATATATTGAACATGCAGTACTGTGTGTGTAATGTGTTGTTGAACCAGGGGTGAGATTTCTCAGCTTTGTAGTTGATATCAGCTTTTTTGCTTTGGATTTCAGCTTTTTTTTTCTCACTGACTGTGTACAAAAGTATAGGAGATTTTCACAGTCCAGCTTCTTTATGTCCCTTTTCAGCTATTTTTATCATTGGTCAATCTCACCCCAGTGTTAAACATTCTAGGGATGAATACATGTACATGTACAGGGTAACAACATGCTGATGGAGCACCATGGGTACAAACCTGCTGTACGTTAACATTTGCCCCATCTCGGTAAATGAAATGAGCCACAAGTTGTTAGCAGAGTAATTTTTAATATTGCACAGTAGAGATATGTAGGACCTGTCAAGTTTATCCTAGACCTAATGGTGCATGTACATGTATACATGTACACGTACATGTATACCAGCCAGAGTGATACCGGTTTGTACATTAAAGTATTAAAATGTAGAGGTGAGAACGAGATCATGAATTATAAATGTGACCAACATTTAGCCTAATCAAATGAGTCAGAAGTTGCCAGAGCCACTTCTGACAATGTAAAGGCCTTAAGAAAATCTTGCACAATGTACAGTGTAGGCCCTAGATCAAGAGAAACCCCAAACAGTTGCCAATGCGCACATGTACATGACTGATACATAAAGAGCTCCGTTTGCACTTTAGAATAAAATCATTGGAAAACTGGTAGGGCTGAGTCAATTCAAATCATTCACTGTTTGAATATTCAACATTCAATTTGATTGAATATCCAAATATTCGATCGTACCGACCGGCAGATTTTTGATGAACAAACCATGTACAAAATCAGTTACAATAACGCGCACAGCTGTATATAATGATCAAGATAATAGCTTTTCACATCTAGGAATATCTGCAGCAATGATTTAGTAAGATTTAAGAGATGAACAATTCTTCTTGCCCTGTTAAAAATTTCAATTCCTTTTAAATTGTTTAATGAATTACCATTACTTTTTGAATCGTAAAAGTCTGTTGCTTTTCATTTGAATTCACTTGAAACAAGCCTCTATGTAATGCAATTTTTCTCGTTTAAAACAAAAGAATTTTTTTCCTTCCTTTTCATGAATTTTGCATTTGAATATTCAAATTAAAACAATAATATTTCAGATAAATGTATTCAGTACAGCCCTAAAAATGGCCTTATGACTCATTTTGTAGATTCAGTCACAAATTATGTACATGTACATGTGTACCAGTACGTGCACCGGCATCATGCACATTTGTACAATGTATCTGCAACAAATTGTGGCTGGGTCCCCCCAAAAGGAGTCTTAAGAAGTTAAGACCATTTGTGAGTTCATTTATTCTTTTTCATTCAGCATCCATTAATACCTGAGACAGTTTACCATTCCTAATGATCGAGAGCCTGTCACATGGCAGGTCTCATTCTCTGGTAAAGGAAACATAAAAAGGAAGTCTTGTGAAACACTTGGGGGTGTGCACTGTGAATCTCACTTGAGCCAGTTCTTAAATCATATCAGTGCAGTGCCATTCTGAAAAACAATTTAACTTGCTTGTACATAATAAATTGAAAATTGTTCTTACACGGAACAGTGTATATGATACATAAAGGGACCTCAAACCATGTACATGTATTTCAAAGCATTTTTCAAAGTATTTTTAACTGGTACATGTATGTCTAGCTGCCATCGGTGTCTCAAAGGCCCCTGTCACCACCCCCCCTCCAAAACAACTTACCTGTTCTGTTTGTTCATTTGTTTTTCATTTTCATGTCATAATCTTAGTGTTTCCCTCATAATTTACAAAACACCTTGTAATGGCACATTCAGACACTTCTTGTTTTGTTAATTTGTCTCGTCTGTTCAGGTTTTCAACGATCTCGGACAGGATGTTCTCAAGTCGGCCTTCGAGGGCTACAATGCCTGTATCTTTGCCTATGGGCAGACTGGATCGGGTAAATCCTACACAATGATGGGTGAGCCGGTAAGTTAACTTGTAGACAATTCAGCAGTAATGTTCTGTGAAGTGAAGCTACCATATTGTACCCTTGGTACGGATTACATACATATGTAAAATTTTCAAATGAATAACAAATAATGTGATACATGTACATGCTGCATTAAAATCAACACATTACAGATATTTCCATAGTTGACGACGGGTTCAGTATGCCACCGAATGTAATTTGAAGCTTGAACATGGACATGTATGCCGTTCTTGTAAATTTACCTTTAAGCATTTGACCTACATGTGCCTGTGTAAACCAATAAAAAAAAGAGTTACCTCACATACATTTACTGCTACAAATGTATGGCCAAGTTTAAGTGATAGTCATTTGTTGGCTACTGGTTGATTTTCCTCTGTAACCTCTGCATTAAATTTATTATGGGTCCCACGCAAAATTGACTAATATTGCTTGACAAATGGTTGTCGCTGGAATCTTGCCCTGAGCACGAAGGTGGCAAATAAGTCTGGCAATGAGTAGCTTGAATTTGAATCCAACATCCAGGCATAACATGTAAAGTGTACCCCTCTGACTGCTTTTTGGAAAGCAAAATCTAAAACAAGCAGTTTCTTGCTCTTTGAGCTGCATGCACTGACACTCTCAACCACTTAGAATATCACTATCATATTGTAAATCCCAAGTTCCTCTGAGAATCAGGTTTCACAATCAACGTGAAAAATGCATTGAGGCAGCAGGTAATAACAGGAGGAAATCTTGTTCCTTGGGCTCGACCCTTCCAATTAAATTTGCTGACCCTCTTCTCCCCTCCCCCAACAAAATTCTTACCAACAGCCCTCAAAGACAGGTTGCCTGGTGTCTGTCGACACACGTGTTCAAGTTCTTGCCATGTGGTTCAACCACAAGTACAAACACCACAACTGTTCTCCCTGGTTCACAGAGTATACCCTGTTCAGGAACCCTTTTAGGGAATGCTAAATGATTTTACAGGCCAGTCTGCTCATTTTTTTTAAAGCTGGTCATAAGCGCTTTTTAGAAATTGACTCAGATCAATGAGTATTTCGATTTCCCACTGGATGGTTGAATACTGAAACCTTGTGAAAGATATCTCTGTTATTTGATGTGAAAACTAATGGATCTTGACACACACACACTCTCTGCCTAGGGCTACCAATCATCAAATGAAATTAGAAATGTTTCACTCAGCCACTTCACAAATTCATACATGTAATTTCCATAAATGTAACTTTTCTAAACATTTTGGTGTACTGGTACACGGTAGATCAATTGACCAAAGATTAATATTGGTATTAACGTAATTTTTTACAACAAAGCCTCTTGCTCATAAACCTTTTGCTGATAACTCACATTGAACCTTTTTTGTTCTGTGCACAAGTTACATGTAAGTTCTCTAAGTACCGGCAGCTGAATATAAGAGTAGTCTCAGGAAGCAGGACCAGGGTGCATGTATGCAGAGCAAAATTTGGACTTAAATCATGGGGAAAAAGTGTATGTGATGTCAACCGTCTGGGTCGCTCACCACTTAGAAAACCACTTACTCTGTAATTACATGTATCCGGCAGATAGATTGGTCATCAAAATGGTCCTTTGAAGTTTTATATATAACCTTTCAACTAATGTTATGAATGTTTGGTGCACACTTGTACAGTTCACTGGTACATACTGTACATGTACATGTGTGCACACAGATGTATACATGTGCTGCTTCACAAGTTTCAAGCATTTTCCGTGTCATATATTTCGTGTCATATAATACTGGATTCAACTTTAGTTATGTTTCCTCTTTCTTGTTATCTCCACAGTCCTGCAAGGGATTAATACCAAGAATATGCGAAGTAAGTGAAAGCAAACACTTCTTTAAGTTTCAATTTGGTTAGTTCATTGCACAGAGAGCCTAATTAACAATTGAACCACTCAACAGTTTACTGGTTTCGTTTTGAACACCAGCGCAGTACCGGGGCGGATTCACATGACTGCCCAAGGTGCCCGTGTGACACCGACTACACCTGAAGTGCATTTCCACCATTTGGCCACAACATGACAAATACCATTTTCGTACATGCCAGGGTCTGTCTTTCAGGGGAGTCTTCTGTGGCTGTCAAAAAAAGGGAGGGGGGAAAACTGTTGAAGTTCTACATTGGTTCTGCTTGAAACTTCAGTCTTTATTACTACCAAATTCTTTTTATTCTTGATCCCCCGCCATGCATGACATACCGCGGTACTTGTACATGTACCGGTATCTGCTTAACAAGTAGGAGTTGAACGGAAGTGCGTTGGTTTTTTAATGTGCATGTATCGGTACCCAGAACTAAAAGGGACAGAGAGTCCATTGACTTTTGTTTGGATTTGAGTCTTCCGTTCATTTTAAATTACATTTGAAAGAGGATACTCTTTGTGTTTTACAATGCTCAATGTACATGTACAGTACTTGCTTGGACAATACATGTTGCAAGAAACTTCCTCACTTACTAGTACTTTTTGGAAAGTTGCAGGAATGCTATTGAATACATGTTGTGATTGTACGTGTACAGTGTCGTCTTTTCCCACCTTTATGATAGTGTTAAGCTTTTGTTTTTGCTGATTTTGTTGGTTTTTGTTTGTCTGTTTAGGCAGTTTTCTGCAGGTTTGTTTAAAAGTAAAGAGGAATTATGTGAAAGTGATGTGGAAGTCTTAAACTTTATGATTTATTGACCAGTATGAAATTTTTGAACTCCTACACCTACATGTAGATAGCCCTATGGCTGAAACAGAATCACTGTGCCATTATTTGCTCAGAAAAACGCTTAAGGGTCATTGGCACATGGTTTGTACAGTACTAAGCAGTACAGTGGTTCCATTGTTGGGGGAGTACTTGTACATGTAGTTGCACAGTGTTATCTCTGCCCGGTACAAGTACAGCCTCTGCAGCCTGGTGTTGGTTCAACCAAAACCCAAAGGAAAAACCAAATCAAAACCAAAGGCAAATGATTTCTTGGCAATTTCAGGGCAGTGATGAGAAACAACAATAACTTTGTAGTGGCCTGTATGAACAAAGCAGGCCATGTATGTAAATATCTCTGGTGACTCATCACGCTGCGTGATGTATTTTTAATGATGGTGAAATGGCAATTTGAGAACAGTTTGAGATTTAATGCCGTTGGTTAGTAAAGGTTTTAGAAGTTTTAAATAGTTGTAAAGTTGTCACCAATGGTGTGATTGTTGATGCTCATGTATACATGTACATGCCAAAAATGACTTTGCACTTCCCTATGGTGTACATGTAAATATATTGTTTCAGCTACAGTACAAATACTGTATGCGTTATGTAGAATAATAATCACAGGGAAGACAGTAGTCAGCACAATGCTTCCGACATAACTGGGGGCCTCCCTGAAAGGACATACAATGTACACGTACGTGTACCTGGGGTACATGTACATGTACAGGATGGGTCTGTACATTCCCCTAATGGTGTTTCATCAGAGAGAAAGAACAGAGATCATGTGCAGGTTCTCATCAGTTGCCTAGGCCTTTGTGGAGAAGTCAATACATGTAGGGAAAGACTTTGACGGAATTATTAATTTGCAGGTACATGTACATGTATAATACAGATGTGATGGAAATACCGGTACATGTACATGTACATTTACCCCTTGCATGTGTGTGTTTGTACTGATGTACTAACCTTACATACCTAGGGTGGACCTGTGAACAAAAGATGTCCACATGATGCGGGAAAGGAGGAGTTACACACGTCCACGGGACGTTTCCCCTTCTCTGAAGAAGGGGTTTAGAGGCATTCTGGGGTAGGGGTCATCTGTCGTAAAAGGAAGAGGAATAGTCAAGGAAACCTTTTACAAAAATGCAGCTGAAAATCGTGTTCCCAGTTCAAGAAAAGCGAGTATTTTCACTGAGTTTTCTTAACTGCACGAAAAGAAAGGAATGTCCACAGTAGGTATACATGTACATGTACGTAAGGTGTGTGTGTGTTTGTGTGTGTACATGTTGGAGTGTAATACGGCCGTTTCACAATAGGGCGCCTCCAAGAGTTTGTAACGCATTGGCCAATCACAACACTCGAAATTTGTAGACCTTTTCTAAACACGCATTGGGTAGACAACTTTCGCGCATTGTGATTGGCCAACACATTGCAAACTCTTGGTGGCGCACTATTGTGAAACGGCCGTATTCACAAACTAACAGTTTCATTATAGCACTTTGCACAATATCTATAGTGTGCAACATTCTTCCGAGTTAATACATTGCGTCTCATGCCTACTGAGCATTTACCCAGTACTTGAAGTGATCCGTAAAGTGTCACATGCCTGTATGTACTGGTACACAGTACTGTACATGTACAGTGTATACCAACAGGAATGCAGTTTTTGATTGCTGCACTAAGTTGCTCCATCCAAGATGTTAATTTGGCAGAGAATGTGAATGTGGAAAATCCGAATGTGGTTTTGAATGTGTTCACGTACATGTACAATATACTATTGAAATTACATGTACGTCCTCCCCAAAGGGACCTCTTCAGCTTGTCTAAATGCGAAGGCCAAAATCATACCCATTCTCAGTGTATAGGCCAAAATCATACCCATTCTCAGTGTATAGGCCAAAATCATACCCATTCTCAGTGTGCAGATACACGCCCCAATTATCCTCCTCCCACATTTACCATAGTTTGTTGCCAACAACCCACGCATGGACATGTAAGCATTCATGTGAGTGACAGTCTCATTGGTATGGTGTGTGTACATCTGCTTTGTCAACTGTATATTGTCCATGTTATGTTGCCGTTCTTTGAACCAGGTGTCTTTTATAGCCTTCAATTTATAAAAATGACATTAACAAAGCAAGCAATGCATTGTTATCTGCTTCGCCATTTATTCCAGCTCATTCATGTACATGTACACAATACGACTTCAGTGGTGTACACATGTACGTGTATGTGTGAGTGAGCACTCCCGCACTGTACCGTACCGGTAGTTGTGGGGACATACACTTAACATTTCAGCCAGTTTGTGGGGACCGAAAACATTCTGGGGACTCAGAAATGTCCCCACAACGCGGTTGAAATTTCCCTAACAAAAGAACTTGGCCCCTGATCATGATGAATGCCTACCTATGATGTACATGTATACTTACATGTACATGTAGGTACATTTACGCTGTACATGTACCATTAGCAACATCTTCAATTGTGTACATTCTTGATTTTAAGCTCTGCTATTTTTCATCTACATGCATCCTGGGCCCAATTTCATGGTGCTACCGGTAGCTTCAAGTACATGTACCGTACATGTACAGCTGATTTTGTGCTAATTAACAGAGCCTCCTTCAGTTCTATGGAAACTGTTAAGCAGCAAGCACAGCAAAACCAAGCTTAACCCCAGGAGAAAGTTGCTAGAATCAGTGATGTACATGTAATGTAGGAATCTCCATGCAACTGTCTGCTCATTCAAGTTGCAAAATACATGTAGTGCTTAACATTATGAGTGTGTGCAGCAACATGATTTTCTGCCGTACCAGGTAACAGCACATCATTCACGTTAACTGTTAAGCAGCACAACAGAACTGGGCCCGGTAGTTTGTGGGTTTGTAGCTCTATGGTTCCATATACAGTACATGGATGTACATGTATAGTAAGCCACAAAACCAGTCAGGCATAAACTGATGACCTCCTCAAGTCATCGTTCATGGCCATTATAAACTTCATTTGAATAATGTACTGGTACTGTATGCATAGAAATTCAAAGACATGAGATTCCTTTGAACTTTCACAATGTCAGTACAGGGTGGATCACAAAAAATCCAGTTGTGAAAAAACTGGGTAAATTTGGTTGAACTAACTGACAAAAATGTTGCACTGGAAGACTATCAGAAATGAAGTGTCTGGTTCACAGACCCAACAATTCCCTTGAGAAGTTGAAGGAATGTTAGCATGTAGAACATGGTGCAATTCAAGATGCATGGTGTGATGTCTGGGATGCGGCCCATGCATGTCATTTTGCAGAGGTGGCGATCAGTATTCAAAATCCCCACAGTATTAATAAGGTAGTAGAATCCTGTGGCATGTGATGAAATCACCGAAGAAAAGACATTGTGGAAATTTCCAAGCATTAACAGCGAAAATGAGTGAGAGTAGGTTTTGGAGAATCGCGAACTACAGTCGACTTTCATTAAAAAAAACAATGTTATAACAAATTACTGTTACAAAGAGCAGACTTGGGGAATCTCAATTTTTTCAAATGATGGGGTTTTGTCTTGGTTGTCACAAAGCAATTTGTTTTGTCCCTTTAACTTTGTTGTAATGAGGTTTGACTGTATCTTGGAAATTTTCAGAAACTAGAAGAATTCCTTCCATTTTTGTCAGGTCACCTTGGCAGTCACGGAACCGTAAGGTTCTCTGAATGGGTCAGAGTCTTCAAGTCTTGGAACCAGACTGGGCCCTAAGTTTAATATCAGTTGCAACTGATTTCTGCTCCAGAGGACTGATTTCACATGGAGAGACTCCAAGTGTTCCACTTCATGGAGAACAGTCTCCTTGTGTGTTGATTTTGAAGTGGGTGTCTGAAACAGTGGACTTCTCTTATTTTTATTGACAGGGCCTCTTCAGTAGGATTAAGAAAGACGATGACGGTATATCGTGCCGAACTGAAGTCAGGTATGGGTTATGATTTGACCAGAAAGCCTAGTCTGTTGAATCATGTTTCAGAGTCATCAGTGTGTGACAGTCGAACAGATGAAAATCTGCTATGTAAGACATGAATATTGAGTATTTATTCTTTGTAAACGAGGTTAAAAACACCCGGAGCCGTTTCCCCATAGGGATGTTTCACAGTGAAAACTAATGAATTCAATTGAAGTGGGTGATGCACCAAGTAAAGAGCACACTGCAGACAACATGTAAAGAGGACTTAAATGAAAATCTCCCTTTTAACATTGACATGCATATTGTGGGGTTCGTCTGCAAGGTTACATGTAATTACGGTGTATACACGTTTCTAGATTACATGGATGAAACCTTGTATCTGTGCATGTAAAATAATATTTTTTTTCATTTTTTGAAACACCGACCCCTTAAAACAGAGGGTAATGGGTCAACCTGTGATTGGATTCTTGGTACATGTACAGTGTATGCAGCACATGCTCAAAATAGCGTACATGTACACAGTCCAAATACAGTTTAATTCAGTTATTCTAGGGCATGTCTGCAGTAGAGTACACGTACCTTCCAGTCAGAGCCAATTCCAAATTGGATCTGCCCACTACACCTGCTTATCAACACTGATCAAGGTCTGATTTCCAATTCAACTGATAATCTGATCTGTGTCATCATTTTCTTTCTTGTAGCTACCTTGAAATCTACTGTGAGAGAGTGCGAGACCTGCTACGACCAAGCACCCAGTACACCCTGAGAGTCAGGGAACACCCCCGCGATGGACCCTACGTCCAAGGTGAGCTCCTCTCGTGCAGACTGCTCAATTGTGAACTCATCATTAGCCATTCTGCCAAGAAGCGCCCCCTTAACTGGCAAGGAGGGAAACCTCCAAGTTGGTGCACGGCATGATGTGAAAGGCTGCGCACGTCTATGGAAATGGTTGTGCTTGCTCAGCACCTCCTGCTTCAAGTGCACATAAAGCTGTGCTCACATGCGGTGTCTTCCCACCACAGAAATGTTGTAATACATGTACATAGTACGTGCCATCTCTAGTGGCTGCAAGGAGCAGATTGGCCAAAATGTGGCCAGAGCTAGATTTATGAAGACAACAGTGTGGTACAAAGAGTGACTATTAAACAGAACTTTATAGCTGCACTCCTTCAAGGTAATGACTTGTTAACTATAAATAGTTAAACAGTGTTCTTGGCAAGAAGGCCCTTCTTTTTGTGATTTCTGGGACAGTGTGTTTGAAGAGTCTACATGTACATGTGGACCATGTGTCTTCCTTTTTTTCGCTCTGTGTAGACTCTGAATGAATGCAGTGTTCATGAAAGCAATGTGATGCATTTTGGTGGTTTGTTTCCTTCTGTAGACCTTTCCAAGCACCTTGTGTCTGACTACCAAGATGTTCATGTCCTTATGGATAAGGGGAACACACAAAGGTACATCGGTTTTATAGTGTTACAAACAAGTACATGTACATTTCTTTGGTTCTCTCGTGTTTAAAGAAAACCCAGTGAAACTACATGTACATGTACTTCAGTTTCTTGAACTGTGAGCATGGTTTCAAGCGGGTTTGTGTTGATGGATTCCTTGACTGTTCTTCCTTTTGCCATTGACATAATTGATAACCCAGACCCCTAAATGCCTCTGAACCTGTTTTTTTAGAGAGGGGAAAATATTTTGTGGACCTGAGAAAGTCCACATACTGGTACTGTACATGACTTTCTCAGGTCCTGAGGACGCATTTTGTTTTCAAGACAAAATGATGTATAGAACACTCGTACATTCTTGAAAGCATGCCCCCTCCCAACTCGATAAGCATGTTTGACGAGCACAAGTGTGATACTATTTACAACATTGCTAGAGTGGGACAGTGACTTCATCTTCACGTCCCTTTTTATGTTAATTACCTACACACGCCCATACAGATGGTGTAAGTTAACAGGAGTGATTCCCCATGTTGTGTGTCACAAAGATATTTTGTGGAGAAGATTTTTTTTGGCAACTCATTCAATGCCGGAAAGATTATTAACATCCAAATGGCTTTATTTCCTTTATGCCTTTTTGCCTAAGTTGTTGTCTTTTCCGGCTCATGAATGAAATTCGAAATTTTTGTCCCCGAATAATGATGAGATATTTAGTTGCTGTCAGGCTGTGACGTACTCCTGGAAGCTGACGGCTTGATCATCTTTAGTTCTCTCTGTTTATAGAACCACAGCTTCCACCATGATGAACGACACCAGCAGTAGGTCACATGCAATCTTCACCATCACTTTCACCCAAGTAAGCCTGGCAAACAATTTGTTTATCCCATGTTTATAGCACCCCCCTCCCCCAACCAACAAAGAAGAGAGAGGCTGATGGGATGTTTTTGAATCGGGCTTCTGAACACACAGTGCACTCCTGAAGACTGTAAATTCCAAAAGAAATTCAAACCAAGAATCTTTGCACCCACGCAGTTAGTTGCCATCAAAGGGATGTTGTTACTGCCAAAGATGAATTTTCCCAATGAAAATTCTAATTTTGATTTTTTTCAACAAACTTCATTATCTAAAGGGCTTAAGCATTATTGCTAGCATAATGTTAGTCTCTTTCTCCAACATAAATGCAGTTTTTTAATGGTAAAAATACATTAACCAATACATGTAGGTGTGTAGTACAGAGTAGAATGCCAGTACCGCCTCAATAATGGCATTTTATTATTCATTTTTACCAGGCCAAATTTCACGATGACATGCCAAGTGAGACCATCAGTAAAATCAACCTGGTAGATCTGGCAGGCAGGTAAGGTTTGACATGATTACTATCTTCATAACTTTCTCCAAGTCACTTCAGAGTTCATCTTCAAGAAGTGTACTGCATAGATGTTGCTAACAGACTAAAGAGTAGGGCAACCAGAGACTCCAAGAAATGGTCTACCATTCCCATGAACACACAAACGAACACCCTTCAACTCATTCCGATTGGAGTCATCAACAAACAAGTTTGAGTGATAGGACCACTCCACAACCACTTTTCGATTTCACATGGCACCTAGCATATGTTTTATTGCCCGGTGGTCAACAAATGGGTGTACATGTACATGCTTGCCCCTGTAACTGTTGTAATGGTTTGTACTCCAGTGCCCTGAGTTGAAGAGTTTTGGCATACCCATCCATCCAGATGATTGGCTGAGAGATTCCCCCTAAATAAAGGGGGCAGCAGCCAACTTTTAATGCACTGATGTCACTGGCAGGGTACAACGTATGTGATGAGGTGGAGGTATATTGAGGTCCAGGCATTCAGTGCATTATTCTGACAAGATAGGGTTTCATTGTTACCAAACAGTCACCGAGTCAAACTCCTCCCCGTCGTTTTCTCAGCAAAAAGATTTGTAGCAGCTTTGTGTTAAAATTTTTGCACCAAAATCTTGTACAGACTTTGTATCAGTGTCCACTGAAGAACCTATGTCTTTGTTAGCTTGGTACTTTCTTGGTCCTGCTGAGCCTTGATGAATTTGCTGCTTATTGGCAGGGCATGGACACTAATGATATGAAACTGTACCATTGCCACAAGATGTCAAATTTCAAAAGGCATGTTGGTTTTTCCCAATTTTGCGCAGTGAAAAAGTGTACCTTCATGGACACAGTGCATGTATGAAAAATAATTTGTTTCAACTTGACGATGTACCATGCCAAATGCCTCATGAGTAAAACAATTTGTGATCAACAGCCAAGATGCAGATATTGTTGAACCCACCCACCAACCAATCCAGTCCATGTAGGCTTGGTCCCAATGCTATCCTTATACAAAAACAAATGTATTTTACCATAAAAGTTTATATCCATTGTCATGTATTTCTCTTGTTATATTGCAGTGAAAGAGCAGATGCCACAGGTGCTACAGGGGACCGGTTAAAAGAAGGAGCCAATATTAACAAATCACTGGTCACCCTTGGTAATGTAATTTCAGCTTTAGGTAAGTGCAGATTTTCTTCCTTTTTTTCGTTTACGATGTGAGATTATGTGGTTGATTTAAAGATATACATGTAATTCCAATTGCTACAGTCATTAAAGTGCTGGCAGATTATGTTGAAAGTATTGAATTTCACTGAGCACCAAACTTACTTTTATATTGTCCTTTGCATAAAACATCACCTGTATGCTGCCAAACGACAGTTTTACATCCTACCTTACGTGTTTCTGGGTGGCATAGGCAGCTTGTGCTTAAAGCACTCGCCTGTCACCACCATGGTCCTGGGTTTGATTCTCTCTTATGCCACCAAGGTTTTTTCCCTGAGTATTTGGGTTTTTCTCCCTCTGCAAAAATCAGAACTTACAATCTCTGGCTGTGCTTTACAGGCAGATGTGGGTCATTTGGCGGCTGCCTTGGGCACCTTTGCGTGCCTTCGTCTTGACCATGTTCTAGCCAAAATGTCTCTATTATTCAGAACATTTGAACATAATTGTAAGGACTTTCCGCGTAGCCAATGAACAAGTGACTCATTATTGCTATTCGTTGATATCATTCCAGCTGATATGTCGTCCATGGTGAATCACAGTCCCGTGTCCACAACCAACAAGCGCAAGTCCATGGTGTTTATTCCCTACCGGGATTCGGTCCTGACATGGCTGCTGAAAGACAGCCTTGGAGGCAACTCTAAGACCATCATGGTGGCAAGTAAGTTTCATGCTCGGGAAAGTTTGGTGTAAGTTACCAAATCTGTCATCATTACAATATACTGTGAGTAATGAACCCTGACTATGAGAGTGCATGAAAATTATGTCAAAATTGGAGGATTATTGAAGATTATTACGTTGTAAGTGACCTATTTATTACCGAATTGTATAAGGCTAAGGTTAATCTTTGGTGCTCTCGCATAAATCCCCCAGGAAGTTTGGAAGAACTTTGGACAATTTGTGGAAGGTACATGTAGAGCCCGGCTTGTTTTGCTTTACATGGTCAACCCCTTTGCGCCGGGAATTTCTTCCCAAAAGCCGACTCCAAGAATTCCAGCCTCGCTTGGCCACAAAGGCCACCTGCCAAACCGCAAATTCTCGGTTTGTGGCCCTGCGTGCTCTGCACGCTTTGAATTACACGATGAAAAGGCTGATTGTTCGGTGGCATGCGGCTCTACTCATGCTTCCACATTCCCGTTGCCTCTTTTCAAAGTGGGGACTATTGTGAAGCTGGTGATTATGATGCATATTCGGTCTTTTCATTTCTGGGCTACACACAAAGGCCAATTACCATATATACAAGAGCCAGGGTCTGCCATCTTTCACCGTGTTCGCTCGAGCGTCGGTCGAGCGTCTCAATTTTTATACGGCGTGTCTAGCCGCCTCCCAGCGCGAAGGGGTTAAAGTACAAAAACCTATGCCATTGGTTTTCTACCCTGGACAAATTGCCTAAAGTTAGAGGTAATAGTTTATAATGAAATAGAAATACATATCATAATAAAGATGATGGCACTCTTTATTATGATACGTCTGTAAACAACACAATTTGGCAGTTTTTTAATGTCCCAAGTATCCAAATTGCCAATCATGTGAAGTATTAATTGGCTGTTACACTCTTTAAATTTCTTCTCTAGCTATTTCTCCTGCTGACGTGAATTACGGTGAGACGCTGAGCACCTTGAGATATGCTAATCGTGCAAAGAACATCATAAACAAGCCTACCATTAATGAGGTAAAAACTTGCTCGCACTCCCATGCAGACACTTCTTGGCCTTGCCACTAATCTTTGTATTACTTAGGCTCACAGTTCTGAAATGTAAACACAGTATTATATCACTGATATTACAGAATGTCCCAAACCTGTACCGTGTGTATCTGTATCTGTGAATTATTTTATGATGTCTGTTTCTATTGTTTAATATCCCAGCAAGTCTCTACAAGCTCCCACGGGATTTCCCTTTCTCTGATTATTGGGGTGAACTGAACACCAAAGAAATTGCCCATGGTTGGACGGGGTCTGCTTCAAATGCTTCTCTCAGATATAAAGAAGGGCATGTTATTTTTACTTGAACATCGTATCTTGGTTGATTTCTGTGCCATGCTGGTGAAGCCAAAGGGGCATACTGGCTTGCCATGTCTGCCTGTGTGTCCATCTGTCCCTCCACATGGATACAAGAAGCTTTTCTTTCATTACTCAAAAGCAAGACTAAGTATATCAACTTCAAACTTGGTTTGTCTTGATGTCCTGCTGGAAGCCGATCATCTTTGGACTCCTAGGTCAAGGGTCAAGGTTATTGTTATAAAATCTGAGATGAGTTTTTTGCGATTTTGGTTTATGCATGAGCTCGACGGGGCATGGCGCATTGTTGACTGTTTAAAACCTCATTCTTTCATTGTGTCGCAGGATCCTAACGTCAGGCTCATCAGGCAGCTGAGGGCAGAGATAGCACGGTTGAAAGCCTGCCTTACTGGAATGGTAAGATGAAAGATGAAGGGAACCACATGTGCCGAGAGTAGTAGGGCCACATTCAAATCTTATTCCTTAGAGCTACAGGTCTCGGTCCTGCCTGGTTGCCAGTACGTTCACAGGTACATGCTGACATGAGACGTAGCCTTAGCCCAAGAAGCCAGTTGCAGATATGGCTATAACACTAGTCAGGAACAGAAAGACTTCGTAATCTTTGTTGAGCCATGAGTTTGACTTCACTAGTGTTGTAGTCAAATTCATCATAAGTCATCCAGTCTTTGGCCAAGTCACAAGCTGTTCAAATAAACTGTGACAGTAATTCCTTTGTTACTTATGACTGGTCTTATCATGAAAGGAATATGGCTTGACTTGTGAAGGGTTAGACTTGACTTGACAACAACGCTGTTCACGTGTTATCAATTGTTTCAAAGATTTCAATGTATTAATTTTCTGTCCAAGGCAGTGACTTTCAGAAATGACAGCACTGATGCAGCATGCACTTTTTGCCTCTGTTGTTAATCCTTGTTCTCATTTCAAGCATACATTCCTCGTGTGTGCCAATATTCATTGCAGAAGACGGCACAAGCTTTCATCTGCTTGTCTTGTAATGATAGACTTGTTGAAATTAAAAATAGCACAAATGAACTTCTTTTCCCACAGGAATTGACAGACCTACAGACTGTAGACAAATTGCAAGAAAATGAAGCGAGGGTGAGTTAAAAAAGAAAGAAAATTAATTGTTTGCCACTTTTGTATTGCTTGAGATCCCTGAAAACAGAAAGCACTCCATGTATAGCAACCGATGACCCACAGGTAAGCAGGAGCAAACTCTTCATCAGACTCGTGCATCACGTGGTTGTTTCAAGATGGGAGAAAGATAAACGCTGACCATTCGTGCAATGTCAGTGAGAGTACTGCACGTATAACGTATTCTACACCCATTAGTACTGAGTGCGAAATACATGTATTCAGCCGCAGTGAGCGGTTGGTGTCTTTGCTGATGCAAGATCCTGTTAATGTGTTTATGTGTTTGGTTATTTCCAATTAGTTCGTTGACAATCCATTCAGTAAATACTTTTATCGTTGTTGGAGACACCTGCTCCTTCCCATAGCAATAATTCTTCTGAATAAATACCTTGTTTCATCTACATATATCACTGGTGTATTTACTCTACCATGTAAAGCTTGAAGTACATGTATTGTGCACTTAAAGAATTGTATTTTTTTTTTCATTAGTTTCTTTCCAAATTTCTTTCCCTGTAGGTAAAAATGCTGACAGAAGAGTGGGCCACCAAGTGGAAAGAAACACAGAAAATAATGAAGGTGCAGCACTGGGCAGACCTAGCACGCGCGTTTGAATGACCTCGGATGCACTTCTTTTTGGGCATGCGCTGTTGGAATACCGAACTGGCTTATTGATGTAGTATTTCTCAGAATGAGTTTGATGTGCAGTATTCTTTTTGGAATTTTTGGAGACAAAAATGAAGATAGCAAATATTGATTGATGTGCTTTCAGTTTTTGACAGAGTGTCATAATAAAATGTTATCAGTTTTAGATGTTGAAAATTGTGAAAATGTGGATTTTTTGTGTGTCTTTCACCCATCTTTTCAGGAGCGCACCTTAGCCCTGAGATCAGAAGGAATGGGAGTGGTTCTGGACTCAGACCTACCTCATCTGATTGGCGTGGATGATGACCTGTTAAGCACGGGACTTAAACTTTATCACATCAAGGTGAGAGATATTTGACAGTAATCCCATCAATATGTCAGCCACCATAATCTTGGAAAATGGGGCTATAAAGGAAGAAAGTGTGGCCAAGATAGACCGGCTTTTATTTATCTTTTCTTGCCATGTACATGAAATACTTGTAGCCCAACTTAAAACATCAAGAAAACAACATCCAGAGCAATTGCTCTTGTAAATACAAGGTCACAGTTAATTAGTTAGATATGGATGGAGAGGTGCATGTATCGTACATACATGTACCCAACAGAGCCCTTGAGTGCTCTTGTACATGTACATGCAATGTGCTCCAAGAGCACGACTTGTGTCGTGAACCAATTGGCACAGACACCGCAGCATGTTGGTGGAATAAACTTTCTCCAAGATATTCAGGGAAGTTGAGCAGATAGGCATTATTGTGTTCAGGACCAGAACGGTGTATGTGTGAATGCCATGCTTTGCTCGCTACAGTGCAATGGGCCCAGGTGGGGAACACAACACAGGTGCAGTCAGGGAGGGGACTAGGTCAAAGAAAATATCGGGCCCTGCTGGCCAATATCTAGAAATGTCAAAGCCCAGTAAGATGACTGCTGTGTGGAGGTTGAGAGTTCACCTGTGGGTTGGAAACGTCTCACTCTATTTCTTCTTCAAACTGTGCAGTCTGTCACATGAGAGTAGTTGTAATGTTTTTGTTTTGCATGGTCTCGATCCTCCGCAGGAAGGGAACACGACCATCGGCCATCAGGATGCTGACCATCCCTGTGACATTGGTGAGGGATTGAAAAGAACATACGTTTAGGAATATTGCTTGGATGGGCTGTTTATTGCATCCAAATTGGGATTGAATGAAAGCCATTAGATGATAGGATTTGCTTACTACTCATGATGCAGGATCTGTTGACTAATAAGTGCTTCTTCTTTGTTGTGCTGTGTGATAAAAAAAATTAAGCTGGGGGCACTTTTATGAAAATTTAGTTATTAAAACTGTACATTTAACTTTCCAGGTAAAATCTAACTCTGCACAGAAAAGCTTAGGCATACAGATTTTTTTATTTCAAGGAACAGCAATCAAGGGCCATGTAAAGTAGTAATAGCCTAGCTTAACCTTCCTGAGCTCTGAAAAAATCCTTCCAAGTGTCGGGGTTGATTTTGAGGATTTTGGAGGGTCAGGGTCAGTCAGGACACTCTATTTTTACAGCCTTGTGCAAACTGTAATGCTGAGTTGGTGATAATGCAACAGCAGTATGAATAATTAATGTATTATTAATGGTCTGTAAGTACAAAAACTATCCTGGCTTAAGGCTGAATTGCACTCCTTGTGGAGAATAAAAATACTTCTCTCTTGAAACAATATGTATTTAAAACAATACAAGATCAGAATAAACCAACTGAAAAAGTGAGTATTTATGTTAAAAAAATGTGTTAAAATTGATAAATATGAGAGGACTGCCTAATACAAATTAATTAGGTGACTTGTTTTTCTTTGCTTGCCTCAGTTCTTTTTGGTGCTGATGTGCAAGATAAGCATTGCTGGCTGAGCAACAAAGGAGGGATAGTCAGTCTCCATCCAATAGAGGAGGCTGTCTGCTCTGTCAATGGCACCCAAGTCAGGGCACCTTTACAACTTACTCAAGGTAACAGCAGTCATTTGAAAAATGGTGAAAAGAGCACAAAGACATGTACATGTCCTGCGTGTGAAGGCAGTTTATTGTTAAAAGCACTGTGATCCAGACTTTTGATCGACTATAATGGATAGACTAGTGATGGATTCATAATTGATTTGCCATCACCTTTTGATACACAGTCAGTCTGGATTGTGAATCTGGCCTCATTCGGATCCAGAGTGACCTGAATTTTTTTTGTTCTTATGTGCATGTGTGTGTTAATTTTATTAATGCAGGCTGCATTGTTGGTATTGGTGAAACCAACCTTCTTCGCTTCAACCATCCTGAAGAAGCGAAGCGTCTACGCAGAGAACTGAAGTCCAAATCCATGAACGATCTAAGCATGTATAGATCCACAGAAAATCTGCTAGCAGCCACACTTCGTTATAGTGGGTACGACTCTTGCCTAGTTTTTGCATAGTTGGGATATTGCTATCTTAGTGAGCCATGGTAGCACTTGTCAACGTCTTTGTGAAAACCATCCAAAATTATACATGTGTTTATAGTTGAAAACTTTGGTGGCCAAAAAATTTTTTTGTGCTCTGCCTAAAAGGAAAGAGGTGCCAAAGAATGTATAGACAGCAAAGACTTTAGGTAATATTCGAAAAATTTGAGGGAGAGTTGTCACTCCAAAATCGAGTTTAGGTGTTTTTATTTCCTCACAGCATGGCAGTTTATTCTTAATTTGTGTTTCATGATTGTGATTCATTTTGTTTCTTCATTTACTGTATAAGGGCTGGCATGGAACGGAAGCACAAGGAAGAATGGGACAAGCTGGAGTTAAAAAGGTGTGCCTAAGTTTGTTTGCTGTTTTTATTTTGATCTGATCAGAAAGGAGTTAGAATCTGTAAAGTCAGTCTGCGACATCAATCTGCCTTGAGCAGAAACATCCCCTCATCAGTTGACAGAGCCCGGTTGGTGGGGATTGTTCAGTAGAGTGCCATCTTGTTGGCAGTGACACGACAGCATTGACATTCATTTTGTAATTGTTCGTGATCCAGCAAAATACGGTCCCGCCAAAAGTTGCTAGGAGTATTGTGGCCTTTCTTGGTCCCACTCCGGGCAGATTGCAAGTCGGGCCTTAAGGTCCCAGGGTCTGAATTATGACAGAAAAATGTCACTCATCCCAGTTAATTTTAATAAGTAGCTTGTAGCTTCACATTGCTGGTAACAGAATTATTGAAATTGGAACCCTTGCTGTCTTTGCCAGCACTGGAACAAAGTGGAACAAAATTCTGAAGCAAAACTGACAAAGACAAATGTGATATCCTTGTATTAGATTGAGTTTTTAGAGAAATCTTAGGCTGTGGCCATTTGAGATTAAGATATTTTTCCAGTTGAGGTGTAGCCACTGCAGTCATTCCCCGTACCTCAATATCACTTTTTGAGTAAACATTTCCAGTCTGCTTTAGATGCCAACACCCACCCCTCACTGTTAAGATTGCATTGAAGAATGCAGTGCCCCATCAGCAGACGCTCCAAATGAAGCAGTAGATCTAAAAAATAATTATGTCCTGCTTTATTTACATGTGCGCTTTCCTGTTGGGGCTTTATGGATGGTGTCCTACCTCAGTGCCATAGGAAAGCCCACGTGTAATGCAAAACATTGCATAAATGTCCCAAGTTGCTTATTGACATATTAGAATAAGCTTACCTTTCCTTCAAGTACGTGGATTTTTCATCACTGTAGTAATGCCACTGGAACAAGATCCTTGCTTTTTGACTGAATTGGAGAATGTAGCATTGTTAGGGTTAAACCGTTTTTTTGTTTTTTTTTATGGCCGTACATTTCACCCAAATAGGAAAACCTCTTTTCTTTTCAGGATTGAAATACAAAAGCTTGAGGAGAAGTTTAAAGTGGCCGAGTCGCATCGGCAGGAGTTTCAGAAGAAGGGTGAGTCGGACCTGGAAGCCCAGCAGCAGCAGATTGAGCAGATGCGCCAGCAGTGGCAACAGGCTCAGCACAAAGCCACCCAGGCCGAGCAGGAGCTGGAGGAAGAACGCAAGAAGCGGCACCGGCAGAACCGGGACATCCTGAAGCAGCTAGAGGAGTACAATCGAGAGAAGGAGCGGCAGTGCCAGGAGTTCCAGGAACACCTGGAACAACTGGACCGCCAGCGGGAAGACAGCGAGCGCCAATGCCGGGAGATGGCCATTGCACTGGAATCGGAGAGAGAGCAGACTGAAAAGCGGGCAGAAGAGGAGAGGCAGCGGCTGGCTGAAATGGAGCAGAAGCGGGAAAAAATTTTGCTGGAGCGGGAGGAGGAGCTAGCCGAGGAGAGAGTGAAGCTGGAAGACCTGCTCCGGGAAGAAAGGGAGAAGTTCCAAGCAGAACTGGCAAAGCTGGAAGAGAAAGAAGCAGCGATGGAGGAAAACCTGGAGAAGGTAATCAGGCAAAGATTTTTGAACATCTTTGCCGCAGGATTTATTTCTTGCAATTACAACTTTCAAGCAATAAACTGCAGTTCTCTCAAATGCCCCACTAACCCTTTCTTTGTTTGTATTTGTTACAGCACCTGTCAGATACAATTCTTAACTGCCCATCCTGGTTCACAATTAAAACAACTCAATATGCGAGACCAATAAAGATATTAAAATAACTCTTCCAATGGAAGTGCTCCACAGTCTGCCATTAAGCATTTGCCCCAAAGAGGCTAAACACCATGGGTCACAAAAGCAATTAAATAGAGTTTGTAATGCCTTGACCAGTCATGGTGTGTGAAATCTGTTGACCCTTTCCAATGCGCATTGAGTCGACAGATTTAGCACTCTGTGATTGGTCAACACATTGCAGACTCTTGGAGGCACACTATTGTGAATCACCTGTATTATAACATCAGATATGCTGGTGAAAAGTGACATTGGACTTGACATGGGGAAAATGGACTGGAGACTTTACTGGACTTGAGACAAAATGACTTGTGACTTGATTTGGCTAAAAATAATGGACCTGAGACTCAACTTGTTAGTCAGAAATGACTTAAATGTAGTTACAACTCTACCAACTGAAATCACATGTAATAATGGTAAGCCATTGTACAAGAGGAATGCTGTTTGAAATGTGTATGTTTTCACCATACTTTGTAGCAGTGTCTTCTCCAAGATGATGTCTTGCTACACAATGATGTGTGAATAGTTCTTTGGGGTTTTTGCAAAGTAGTCACTAATTTACTGTCTGGTACTCCTTTCTCCTTTTTTGTAATTAGGCAAAGCTGGATCTCCAGAGGCAGCAAGAGCAAGTCCAGCGCGAGAGGGATGAGGAGCACCACTTCCTGGAGATAGAGCGGGAGAAGCTAGAGGCTTTGAAAGCCAAACACGAGGTGGCCCGGCAGCTGGCCAAGACAATGGACGATTCAGTGAAGGCCCAGCTAGCCATGGAAAACCAGCAAGTGGCCGAGGCCTGGGCCAACTTTGACAAGCTGAAGCAGCGGCAGCTGGACACCATCGAGGAGGCTGAGAAAAGCATCCAGGCCAAGGCCGAGAACCGTGTTGCGGAAATATGGCAGAGCAGGACCGAGCTGGAAGACAAGAAGGCAGAACTGGGCCGGAGGAAGACGGAAAATGAGCGTGCAATAAAGGCCGCGATGAGCGAAGAAGAAAAAAGAGATTTGAGGCAAGAATTGGAGAGGATAGAAGCGGAAGAAAAGAGAATAACCACGGAAGAACTGTCCCTGGAAGCGCGGGAAGCAGATGTAGAAAAGGACATCGAGGCCGAGTTTGTTGAGCTTGAGAAACAAAAACGCAGGGACGAAAGCATTCTGGAAGCTGAGTGGAACAATCTGTTGAGGATTGAGGCAGCCAATCTGCATTACCTTGAGCAGGAGCTGTCCGATCGGAAGGCAGCCATGGAGAAGCAGAAGCAGAAGCTGAACAGTACCGACGAGCACCTGAAGCAGTTCAATATGACTCGGAGCCGGACTCTTTCAAGCTTCACCATAGAGGATGCGGGCATCAAGGACATGAAGGAACAGCTGCAGGAGCTGCTCCAAACCAAGGAGTGTAGCATCCAGGACGAGCTTTCGGCACTTGAAGAGGGACGAGCGGAGCTGAAGGTGAGGAAGGGGCAGGACAGCGAGGAGATGGGAGAGCAGCGGCGGCTGCTAGAGGAGGCCTTGGCCGCCAAGAGCAGCCTGCTGGAGTCAGAGGAGGAACTGAAAAGAGAGACAGCAAAGCTCACGCACCTCGTAGAGCAGATCACCCGCAAGAAGCAGGGTTTGGAAGAACTTCTGCAAACGGAGAGCTTCAGTGAGAGCCGGTTTAAGGAAGAGCAACGGAAATTAAATGAGAAGATGGAGGTAAGTGGAAAGCTGCAAAGAATGATCAGGGGACTTTTGAGAATCCATAACCTCCCATTAGATACAGTCTAGTTTTAGACAGACAACGTGCAGACAACTTGCAAATACATATTGCCATTCAACTAGCCATTGTTTTTGTCTTTTCCATGCTTAATAGCTCCCAGTTCATGAAACTTTTGACCGGAATTTACACATGGATTTGCATTCAAAGCTTACCACCAAAATGGAAAAGATAGTGGCGGCGGGTATTTTGGCTCTACAGTCTTACATTTCAGTCTACCCTGCTGGAATATCCAGTGGAGGAAGGGGGCAGGTTGTCAGCCTCCCCCCCCCAATTTGTCATTACATTTTTTGTATGGGAAAGTGCTAGTATATTAGAAACAGTATAACCACCTTCCTTTGGGAAGTGAAGTATTTTATAAAAAAACATTGGACAGTTGGCTTGGGAAAGAAAAATCTAAGCTCCCGTCTGTGACCGATGACCAGGATACACCACTGGCCTGCCACCTTTTTGATTATATTTTTGTATTGGGGACTGTACATACCAAATGTTTGCCCTCTCAAAATGCGCCTCTAGTCTTGCGTAATCATGTGCCCACAGTGCTAGCCATGCTGCCCAGTAGTGCATCTACATGTATAAGGAATTGGCAGCTGCTATGCATGAAATATTGCTTAGAAAAGCCTTGGCTCAACATTTTTGTAGAACACACCTCCTGACACAATGTTCTTGTCAAGTCCTCACGAGCCTTTTGCAAGGCCATCACAAACTATTCAAGTGAGCTGTGACAATGGCATTCATGTACAATGTGTGTACTGTTGGGGTTTCATTGTTGTATCGCTTAATACCTAGTCGACTTGCTTTGCTATGTTTGCTGCTCTGTGGCTTTTAAAGAATCACACATTTTTAAGCTTAAAATCATGGACATTCGGGAATGGTTTGCATTGTATTAAATGCATGGTGGATGTGAGAGGTACATGTAAGCTACCGGTACCGTATTTCACACAAAACTATTGGTGCCTCTGCTGTAGTGAAGGCCATCATGAGTTTGGTCACGTCACAATGGCAAAGGATTTAACATTGGCTCTAAAGGAATACCTTTGTCAATGTCCATTTCAGTAGCTTGTGGCTTGAGACTGGATGACCTACGTGTACATGTACAGTGTAGGGCCCATTGACACAGATGATGAGCAGTAAACTGGAAAGTGTTAAAAGAAGACATTATTCCTGTTTGGTACACAAATTACTGACTTTCTGCAATAACAGCAGTGCTCTACAGAAATAATAAAAGGCACAATGACTTAGGAAGTGCCGAACCATGCATTCAGTATGTGACATCAAGCCTAGTGAGACCACTCATTGGCCAGAACAAGCGGTCTCAGTGAGGTATCTTTGTCTCGACAAGATTTCCACATGCAGCGAGTCTACGCCCTATCGCACAGTTAGTCCGCCCTCAATGTAAACAGTCCCATGAGAAACCACTGCACAGAAAATTCATAACTGCGTCTGTGAATGTGGGCTCAAACATGGAGGATGGAATTGCAGAGAATTGAAAGAACTTTAATAACTGGTGTTCGACCTGACAACAACTCTGGTTATTACAGAAACAAAAGTTTCTTTGGGAGCAATTAGGGATTAGGGATACCATTAATGGGAATTTTCCCGTACAGAAATGAAGACCAAGTACACACGTGCACATGTTCATGTGTATTGACAGGTCCAAAAATGTTGCACTGAAAAATGAAAAAAATTACACCTGAAAGTCATCAGTTCTTCGACATGTAAAGGATTAAGGACTGTACAGGGATCAAGATGTTTTAGTTGGGAAAACATGTGTTGTAGGATCCTGAGTGAGCGAACTTGTCCTTAAAATTGCTGTGCTCATGCAAAACAAGGTACAATTGTTGCATACCCTGGTATATGCATGTATGTATGGTAGAATGAAAAATGTAAAGATGAAATTAAGACAGTTTTAGACACAAAGCTTTACCTGGTGTCTGTTTGCAGTGTACAGTGTACGTACGTACATTTTGTTTACACACTCATAGTCGGTCATGAAAACCAGAGGCTCATTTATGCTAGTATTTTATGAGCACTCTCAGTCAAGCCCAGTGTTACATGAATTTACTGTTCATTACCAAATCAGTACATTTAATACTAGAAAATTGGAAAAAGAAAATGATTTTTGATCAAATAGAAGTTACCTGTAGCATTTTCACATTAAAAGCACTTGCATGTGTCAGAAATACCGGTACTTCACTATATTCATTTCAAGTTAATTTTGTTTATCCAATGCAACAATGTCCTCTGGAAGAAAATTTCAAGCTATTTAAAGGTCAGATGCTTAAAGCATTTTCCGTCATCGGGAAATATTTTTACAGCACCCATTTCACACAGTTTTATACAGTGGCCCAGCACACCTTTTTGTATCCCATCATGAATTCCCTTTTATAGTGGTTCTCCTCAGCGTAATCTACCTGTAGGTTCTGGACATCCGGGATCTGTTGGAATCCTTGTCACACATCAACTCCCAGCTCTTGCAGTTTCATCTCCCTCTGGGAACTTCCCACCTTTCCTGTCAGTGTACTTCTACAAGACATCAGCGTCAGCTTTGGCTCTGTCTTTTGCTTTGCATGTTGAAACAATCCACGAAACAAGCATTGGATTTTTGTGGAGCCAGTGTAACCATGGCTGGTATCGATTCCACAGTTTCATTGGTTAACATGTGAACTTCTCAATGCTCTTGTCAGACAAGCATGCTGATATGTGCATGTAATGTGCTAAATAAAACACAGTCAAAACTGAGCTCAAGAAAGTAGACAGTGTTGTCTGGATACCTTGGCTTTTTGTTATGGGTTCAGGCAGAAATCTGAAAACACGTAAGCGTTTTTACGGAATGGAGTTGCTAGTTTGAGTCCTTTTGCAGATATTTGAACATGACCTCCAAGATTGCATCAAAATACTGACAGTTCTGTCGATTCCCAGGACAGAGTCAACAGCACCTTGTTTATCAGGCTTGATTGCCTTGATACCACATTTGAATCAACAAGTTTACATACTGAAAAAATCTACCTGTACATTGTTACGCTTAAGGGACAGAAGTCTTTGCATTTTGAATTTGGATCATACATGTACAGTGTACAGGTACCTGTCAATTCTATGAGTGCATTGGGTTAGAATAATTCAGTGGTGACACATAGAATATTCCATTCCATTTGACCTTGCCTGCATAAAGCAACATTCTGGCTGTCATATAAAATTCTTCTTTCCACTGCACAAAGCACAGTTGAAAACATACCTGCTACCGTTGGCCTGGATATATCCTGAATATTATCCATTAGCTACCCTAACCCCTTGGGTGTACATATACGGAAAATCATATCAAAATTGTTGGATTGAGCACTGTTAGGGCTAAGGCAAGTTATTTCCTTTGACTTTGCAATGGAACTTCCTTTTCTCTGTGGAATGAAACTTCTATTCTTTGAGTGCAGTGTCATCATGCATTGGAATGAATTATGCAATGAATACATGAACATGTACCAGTATGTATTAGTGGGATTTATTCAGATAGTGTACTGGTATACAGTAGCCCTGACCATCCTCAATCCTTCAAAATCCTCCAGGCGGTTTTGCAGGATTTTGGAGGATTGAGGCTGCATGGGAAAATTGCATTGCTGATAGCGAAGGATGCACTGCCTCAAGGTTGTGGGTTAGACCTTGTGACTACAAGTACACTACAGTAAAGACTACAATTACATGTAGTCTTATCGGGGGAAAAGTTGTTAAAGGCATCTTTTTACATGTGTCTATATAATTTCAAAGATTCTTGGCATGAACGAATGAGACAGAAATCAATCAAACTTCCTGATTTCAGTAACGTGTTTGCCATACATTTATATTTAACACATGACCATCACCCCCTCTGTCGCAGTGTGTAATACCCTCAACTTGTCGGGGAAACAATCCATTTTTTTTTCATCCATCAAGGAGATCAGGAAAATAATTCATTTTGAACTGATCACCCCCATATTTTTCCACATAACAGACTGCAGTCGCTGAACCTCAGACTTCCCCCAAACCTGATATTTTGCCCTTGCCTCATCTCACCCTTGTCTCTTTGCACCTGTACAGATACTTGCCTGGACACTGTGGTGTGTTTTATTCTGGTGTGTGAACACATTCACAAGCATGGCCCTAATCCTAGCCTTTTCTCTACTGCATAAACTTGTGGACGTAAGCCCTGTTTTTTGGTAACGTGCTTGTCTTGTTCATGTGATTGTATACGTGTACGTACGGTAGACAAATTAAGTTAAGTTGGTTTCACTGAAAAATGCACATCTGTTCTTGTTGTTCTAACCTTGTTTGTTTGTTAATAATCCCATAACCCGTTATTGGGCAAACAGTAACAGTGTCAACATGCAAATGAGATCAACAGAATATATTCGAACCAACATTGTGACATGGGTAAAGTTTATCTCCTCGGCAGAACCAGAGGAGTGAAGGGTTTCCATCCGGTTTGAATTTGCAAAAAGTATACCAAAGTCAAAATTGAAATATGCATCCTACATGTAAATTGTCGACACCATCCTCTCCTCTTATTTGTCATGTTGTCCCTGGTACTGCATTACCCCTATTCCGTTCATAATTTTTGTGAGGTTGTTCGCTTCCCTTCTTTTTCCTTCTCCCACTTGGGATAACTTAACCCCCCCTCCCTTCCCCCATAATCTACAGTTGTGGAAGCATACATTGAACAGTTAGAGTGATAACTCCAACATGGCTGTGCTTTCAACCATTGTCCACTAATCTCTTTACATTTAAACAACACTTTGGTGGAGGGCTACTAACTTTCAAACTTTGTTTTTATTTGTCACTTTAGGTTGCAAATTTTTTATTTTGCCAACATTTAGTTTGGTGTCCATCATGTTGAAAACCTGATGTTTTACATTGGTTTCTTGAGTGGGTTGTTGTCTTTTGAATAAGTTAATTTCAAATATTCTTTTTATTCCTAAATCTGCCCACTTTACAACTTGTATTGTGTGTGTCTGTGCTTCTCTTTAGTTAAGCACACTTTCCATTGTCTTTGGGCACATACCATTGTTATTGTTGCCTGGCCTAGAGGTTTTCGGATAATATTCTGATTTGATCACAACACAGTTTTACATGTACATGTACATTGTACCGGTACATATAGTGCTAATTTTGAAAAGAAGTTTACACTCATTGGTAAAGTGAGAAGCTTGTGCCGTGATTATAAATATTATCGCAACAAGGGAGTAAATTCACTGCTTTCTCGTGTCTGCCCGCACCAGCAATCTTTACAACAGGTGTAACTGAAATACACACCAGTTTGTAGGGTTCTTACAGTTTTGGAAAAACCCTAAAAAATGCTGGAATAAATTGTCCTGTGAAGGTATGGAAAAGCCATCGAAAATTGGGAGAAATAGTCTAGTCCTATATAAGTAGGGAAAAAAAGTCACAGAAAAGTCACGGAAATCAAGATCTTGCAAGGTTTAGTTGGGCTACTTTTGATGTGATAACGGAGTAATGATGAATTTGTTGTCTGTCTGTAAAAATGGCGTTCTTTCAGTTCAGAATACCAAACAGCTAGTCACTGCAAACTGGCTTTACAATGCCATGGAAATTGTCGTGTTTTAGGTCCTGGAAAAGTCGCAGAACTTGGTTCTCCGATTTTGGTGGGAAGCCTGAGTTAGGCGAGTTCTCAAGAAGCATCTGTGCATGTACATACACCTGTAGCTGGACTGCTAATTGTGACAAAGCTCACAGCATCTGGCAATGCTGTTTGCTTCCAAAGTATGTTTTCCCAGGGGCTTGACTACTGACATTAAATGGTTGCATATCACATATATAGGTACTGGTACCCGGTGTTTGAGTGTTCACATTTGCTTTGTATTTCCACCTAATATACATGTACATTCCGGGCCCAGAGAGTTGACAGGAGCAGTAAGTGCCACCAGTAATTGCAGTGTATAAGGCATCGTGTGCCATAGTGTACAATGTACATACAAGAAATCAATATCTGGACAGATGTACTGGTCGATTCCTGTACATGTACAATGTATGTTCATAACTTCAGATCGATTGTATTGCACATGCTGTATGTAAATGATTGCCAGACTTGAACCTGAAAAATAATGCATGTGCATTATGTTAATATCATAACTTTCCATGATGATTTAAGCAGAGGGTCTGCAGTTTCGAAAGCAGGCAGATTTCAGATATTATTGCCCTTTCCAAATGGAATTTAGCTTTGGAAGTTAACTTACATGTACATGCAAATGCAGTATGCTCAACATGTACGTGTACATCTACATATGAAATGCAGAGACTTAAGACACATTTCTTGTCCATTCTAAATCCAAACAATATCAGTAGCCCAAAATGGTTAATTCTGTTGGAAAATGACTTGATGGGATTTCTCAGCTATTAATCCACTACATGGATGATTGCGTGGATTCCCTCCTTTCCCTCCTCCCCCCGAACGCTCTTGCAGCTGATACAGTTCCCCTTTTTTTATCACCCCAGAAAAAACAGAATTGTCATTTGAAAAAGCTGGCAGAAGTTCCCAACTAACAGTTCAATTTACGTGCAGAACAAGCTCTTCTGACTTCCATTTCTTTGTGCATGTACGGTACATCTTTATAATGGATAGTTTTAATTTGCAGACCTCTTTTCCTTATTTCTAGTTTTTGTTATGTTCTCTAGCATTTCTGTCAGACCGGCATTCATGAGAGCATTTAAAGAAAGGTTCGAGTGGCAAATATTGGAATGCCAATAGATGACTCTTCCGTATTACCTTTATTGGATGATAGCTTCTTTTTCCATTTTCAGCATTGTCACACTTCTAAGCATTGTACATAATCTGTACACTTCTATATTGGGCTTTTCTCTTGTGGCACAAGTACAGATATGTACCAGTACGTTGTAGCAGTTGACCAAGAGAAAAATGGAACGATGGCAGATATGGGCCAAGAACTCTTAACCTCCTGCATGCCAGTGCATCGGTACTTATCAAGTGAATGCAGTCTGTGCTTCTAATATTGGAATCTAGGAACTTTGAGATGCACTCAAACTTCCTTCAAGTAACAACATGCATTCTCTGAAATATTGTATCTCATTTTAGGTCGTTTTTGTATCAATATGCATGACTGATGTGATTTCTTTAAAGATGGAAAGTTTACTTTGTTGATTTTAGGCCATTATTTTGCAGTCCGTTTGGTCATTGTCACCGTGCACCTACGTCTTGCTGCGCTCATCTCCCAGGCAGTTATCTCTCATCATCAGTGCCCCACTTGCTCTGCAGCATTTTTTGCCAACAGGATTAGCAGCCATGTACATGCTTGTGCACCAGTCATGGACATTAACAGCAAACTAATACCACATGCTTGGTTCATGGGGTTTTCTTGCATTTCATGCTACAATTCCTGCTTTCAAACTGTTGATTCCTGATTTTCTTTGTCTTGGATTCATGAAAACCTGGAGAGATGTACATTGTACAGTACAGTATTTCCTTATAAAGATGATTTTTCAAGTAACTTTTCTTTAATTTTGAGTTCTGTGGAATTTTTTTATCCAAGTATTCAGCTGGTCGTGTCTCATTTTGGCACCGAGTCTCATGTAAAGCCAATAAACAGGTGCCTTTACACTGTTCTAGATCAGTTCATCAGAAACAGGTATTTGAAGAAACACAAACGAGCCTTCAAATACAAACCCGGAAACGTTGTTGTAAATATCATTAATGTTGAAGCCAACCCCTCCATGAAAAGCCTTGGGAAGCATATTGTACATGTAGGTGATAGATTTCCCAGCCAGACATACTCTGTGAATGACAAAGCCAGCAAAATCTGAAGACAGTTATTTGGTTCAGGCTCAAGAACAGCTTCCTTCTTTAATAATGACTAGGGTTGACATGCATTATTAACAAATATTCACTTTGTTGCTTTAATTATTCATTCAGATCTCCCGAGTTTAGGTCTCTCGACCAGCAAACACACAGTGTTTGGCTGTAATTACTGTTCCGGATTTGTTTTTAACAGGGTCTGAAGCACCTGGAGGAGCAGACAAAGGAGAAAGAGAGCGACCTGATCCAACAAAGGGAGGAGTTCGAGAAAGAGAGGCAAGCGGAGCGGGCTCTCATCGAGGCGGAGAGAGCTCATCTACAAGAACTTGAGAATCAGGAGAGGTGAGGTTCTGCCTGCCCAGTGCGGGTACCAAAGAGGGTTATCTGATGACAACAGGTACACTCATACAACAAGTCTGCTTCATTAATCACTTGTCTTTGTACGCACAAACTGACTTGAACTTGTCCTCAGAGGTTGAGTGTGTGTGGGGGGGGGTCTTGGGCATCCGTGTGCTGGCTGGAAAATTAAAGAAATTTTGCTAATCCTTGATTTGTTTCATGCACGCACACAACGTTTGCAAAATTTGTGGATACTGGAGAGAGCCCATGAGTTAAACTTGAAGTTGGCGCTGTGCACACCTGATTTAGTAGCAAGTATCGCTCTGCGGGTGTGCTTCAGAATGGTAAAAAAGTTATGAGTTTGCTGTAAGAAAAGTACTACACTTAGGCTATACTGTTCAAATGACTCCTGCAAATCAGTATTCCTGGCTTGTGGTAGAGCCTGAATAGTTTGCTGCCATTCTTGCTTTTTTGAGGGGAAAGTCAACATTTTTATCCCAAAATAAGACTGGCGGCAGGTGGTTAAAGAGATAATGACTTAAACAGTTATGTCACCAAAGACATCGAGGGCCTGACGTTTGATTTGCCGCAGGATCAGCAAGCTGGTGGAGGAGACAGTGAAGCAGCGGCTGCTGGAGGAACGCAGCGAGAGGGATGAGCAGCTGCGGCGGGACCAGGAGAGGGAGCGGCTGGAGCGGGAGAGACAGCTGGAGCAGCTCAAGAGGGACCACAGCCAGGAGATGGAGGAGCTCAGGAAACAGATCAAGAAACGGTGGGGAGGCAGGATCAAATTCCAACAGGCTAGGGGGAAATCAGGGAGTCAGTTTAGCGTAGTGTTTCTGTCCTTACCTTTCACCTCTACAGCCCAGGTTTGATTCTCTGCTCGTACCTACCTTATTCTGTGGGTTTTACCCAGGATATTATCAAAGGGTTTTCGTCCCACCTCTAAAACTGTAACTCATCTCTACAGGTTTCTCCAAACTTATAAGCTACATATGCTGTACATTGTGGTGCATTATGGGTTCTTTTGAGGAATCCTTTGTTTCATTACCAGAAATGCTTAACAATGAAAAGTTGCTTCTGAAAAGTTTAAGTCATTTAACAAGGGTTGACCTATTAGTTACCAATGAACTCTTCTGCCCATGGGCCCTGGGCAAAAAAATAAAGAAATGCTGAGCTTTAGATGCCTGGTTGGGAGTTGAACCGGCTAGGCTGTAGAAGTAGAAAGCAAGGAAAGCTCAAAATCCTGACTCCCCTACATTTGTAAGTTGACCTCCTCCGAAGTTATTAAAAGTGGTGACTTATTTGTGTTTGCATTGGGCTTTAAGGGCAAACGACTATCTGAAATCTTTGTCATGACAGGATTCCTCAACTGTCCACATAGTCACGTGTCGATTATCAGTTACTAGTTTACCTGACTTGAATGTTTGACAGGTCCAACCGCGTCATAGCAGAGTATTATACATTGTCAGCTTGTTCATGGATAAAAAGGCATTCTAATGGAACTTTTCTATGTGGCCTGAGACTTCCCACAACTTAGAGTGAAACAGCTACAGATGCGTTGGAGAATACAAAGTGGAATGCTAATTTTTTCTAATTGATGGAAAGAACAGTTATGGAATTTTTCCTTGTATGAGTTGATTTTCTTTTGTTCTACGCCCAATGTATGCCATACAGCAGACGGACAAAAACACATGGCAAAGTTTTGTGTTGGTCCAAATTTCCTTTTTTCTGACCTTCCATCACATTCCCAAGTGAAGTCTGATTTGTTTGCTCTGTAGAAGTGATTCTTATGGTGCCTTGTCACTGCAAGGAAATGGAGAATTCAACTCACCACCAAAGAGAAGATACTCTGTTGTAAGTACATATACCTGAAGTGTTTCTCTTTACTTTGTGAGCAGTTTAATACTCATGGTGAAAATTCTGAATTGGACAAGAGCTCACAAGGGCATGAGATAATGAACTTCGAGCATTTGTCACGTTGTGTGAAGCTTGTTTTGAACACCACAGTAGAACTCAAGAATGAAATACTCTGCAGTGTATAGAGCAATCTGACCAGCAGAATTAGAAACCAGCAGAAAAATTCTGCGCTAACCCTTTAAGCAGAGAATCCTTAGGTACAGGATGTATGCATACACACACGCCATAATTCCTCGCTAACCTGTGAAATACGTTCGCAGTAAGCACAGAATTTTCTGCTACGGTAAGCGCCGTTTTTTTGCTTGTGGTAAGCAGCGCTGTGAAATTGGGCCCTGATCCATCCTGCAATGAGAGGACAGCTTGGCTTAGGAAATTTGGGGCTGAGTTGTGGAGACACAAATGCGTCCCGAAACAAAGTTGTCAAACTATTGTTCAACACCTGTGTAGTCCCTACAACTATTGATACGGTGCCAATATGTGCGAACAAGAAACAGCCCCTATATTGGCAAAGAGATTGAGAAATGCTTAACTCTTGAACACTATTGCCCCGGTGCTCTAGATGCCCAAGGGAAGATGCTTTACATTTGTAAATATGTCAGATGAAAATAATAGTACTGTATACATGTATGTGCAGTGCAGGCATAGGGCACTATCTTACTAGAGCATAGAGCACTGCCAGTGTATAGATCACTATTTACCAGTGCTAGTGCATACATATGTAGCATATAAATGCATATTCCTCCATAAACAGCATTTTGTGGATCTCCAAGTGTTTAATGCAGTGACCTCTGCCGTTTTGAGAAGTGCTGTGTAAATCTAATTTGTTCCGTTTCTCTTCCTCTTCCATTTTACAGTCCTCACCAATCACTCCACACACAGAGACACTGCGTGATCCAATACTCATCAGCATTCCCAGTCACATGCTACGAGGTCACGGATGGGATGCCCACTATGTGTTTGAAGTGCACGTACGTAAACCTTGTGTGTACAATTAGATTGAACAGTGCTGCAAGTTTCAAGGCTGACAATGTGTTTTCCGGCATGGTTTTTCTTTTTCCAGTTTGGATCTGCTTGCAGTGGACTTATCAAAAAGTCTGTTCACTTAGAAAACTTCTGTTGCTGTTGTCAGTGAAATTTATATCCAGTAGTGAATCCAGGTCTTGGGTGTGGGGAATAACAAAATGGGATTTCTCTCTAAAATTGACCTTCCTATTTTTTATTTGTAAAAGAAAAATCCTTATATCCCCACCAAACAGGTAGTAGTAACATTTCTGAAACACTAGTGCTCTTGATCCCTAAAAACAGGCTACATGTCTCCAGAACTTGACCCCCCCACCGTGCTGGATATGCTCCTGTTTACATCTCAGTTTGAGTGATGCAACAAAGGCATTTATCATTTAGCTTTTAAAAAGACTCAGAACTTTGTCTCATAAGAAGTGTAAATAGGAGTACTACTTTTGAATCTGTTTAACTGAATTTATTCTGTTTGCAGTGTACTCTTTTTTTCTTAATTGGTATCGAATGGAGTGACCAGCTGCAGCATGTCTATTTTATTTCATTGGTTTCTTTGTCACCAGATCCAGGTACTGGACGAGAAGTGGCAGATCTACCGCCGCTACTCCAAGTTCCGAGAGCTCCACGACTACATGAAGCAGAAAATCCCAGCAGTAAGTATACTTGGGCACCGAGGGACCCTTATGAGAATAAAAGACCTTCATCTGGTAGCTACTTTACAGTTGGAGGTCAAGATTAATCCAATGATGACTGATCCGGGGTGACGCCATCACTGCGGTGGCACTGTATTTAGGTCCAGGTTGCACACTGGAACTGCACGTGTATTTTGGCTTGTCACGACACATTGTTGGTGGAAGAGGCCCAGGCGTGGTGCCACTGCAGTAATTTGCTTCTAATTCTAGCCGATGACTAATGTATAGTCCAAAGCATGCATCAGTTGCCAGAGATACTGCAGTTACAAGTCAGTCATAGTGCAGTCACAGGTCAACCACAAATCACAGTCACAAGTCAATCTCAAGTCAATCATAGTGCAGTCACAGGTCAATCATAGGGCAATCACTAGGTTAAGTCAGTGAGCAGTACTGTAGTTGAGACCATCACGAGAGAGACCATCACAACAAAAGATATGAGACCGGTCACAAGTAACAGGTTGAAGTGTGGCAAGGGAATGCTTCTGTTGCACTTCATTTGAAGGCATGGGACTTGAATTTGGGCTGGAGGTCTTGTGATGGTCTTGTCGGGTCCTTGTGATAGTCTTTAGAAGTCTCAACTACAATACTGCCAATTGCAAGTCAGTCATGGGCAATCACAAGTCAGTCATAAGCTGATCACAAGTCAAGTAAAATTTCAGGTCAGAAGTGGATGGACAGTGACAAAGTAGTGTATGTGTCATTGATTTGAATGGTTTTTGTCTTTATTTACTGCAACTTACTTGTAATAGATAGATGTAATGTAATGCAATGTAATGTAATAGACTGCCACCGCTGCAAGGAATATTTGACCTTGAAACGTGTGTTAATGTTGTTTCAGATTGCATTTTGTGTTGTATGCACTGGATTCAAAATGTATTTACAAGAGTCACTTGATCTTTCTTGTAGATTCGTGCATTGAGCTTCCCCCCAAAGAAGATCTTCACTAATTGGTCGGAAAAAGCAATAGCCAGACGAAGGGGAGAACTGGAGGTAAGGGGTTACGCTACTCCTGTGTGCGAAGCCTCAGTCGTCTAAACAGGTTTCTCCACATAGCCGGTCGTTTCACATTGTTGGCAAGCAGGGTGGGTTGAAGCTTGTCAGAAGCCAAAATCACAAAATTTAGAAGTCTGGTCTCAACTAATGTTGGGACAAGTACTTGTGCAAGCTGTAGTTCAACCACTTGTCATATGCTGTTGAACAATGCACACGTGCAGTACGGCCACACTCGAACACGTCCTAGTTGAACTCTCCTTAGAAAGCCCCTTTAAGTTTCAGAGGCTATAACAAGGAAACTATTGGAGATATCAAGCTAAGACTGTTATCTTGTGTTTGATATTTCAGGGCAGTTTGAGGGATTTTTTTTCATGGAAATCTGAGTCAGGTAGCATTGGAAGTACGTACAGCCAGATTTTGTCTGATAGGACACGGCATGACACGGTTGCTTCTTACACATTGGAGGATTTGATTGGATTTAGAATGGTTCCTGACTAGAATGTACTCAATATGTTTGCCATGATAGTTTTAGGACCAACATACATGTAACTGGAAAACATATACCAAACTCATTTTTTTTTCTTTTTTTTGTAGGTCTATTTGAGGAACTTCATCTCGGTGTGCTTAAAGAATCCTTCCTGTCCCCTGTCCCCCGGACCCGATCGAGTCCTCTCCAAGCAGACACTCTGCGACTTTGCCACGTTCTTCCGCAAAGGGGCCTTCGAAATGACCAAATACGGCACCGGTTGATGCGACATGACCTCGGGGAAGCACATGCAACATGGGCTGCCGTTCTCATGTTTGTAAAAGGAAAGTGTGCATTGGCACTGTACCCCCTGGCTGAGAAAGTTCAGGAGTGATTCAGAATCAAGACACATCTTGACGTTAGGGCTTCCAGCTCAAGACAACAGGTGCACCAATATACGGAAGCTACCTGAGAGCACTTGCAGCCACTTCCCATAGATGCACGTGTTGTACATCAGGCCACAGTAAGTTCGCACAGCCAAATTTCAGGAATGTCATGAATGGAACCCAAGTGGTACCTGAGAGTCTTAAGTTCACTCTTGTCTTGTTCGGGAAAAAATTTATGTCATAACAGCTTGCTACATATTCTATACATTTACATGTATGTGTACCAAAAAGTATCTGTTATTTGCAATGCACAGTAATAGTAAGTTAATTGACTTTGTTGAAGATAGAATGCAAATTATCAAACAACTTATGCATACCGGCAATCAAACAGTGTTTGCTGACATCAAACAGATGTCAGAGGTCCCACTGAAAGTTGCAAGCATAAAGTTGGCCACATTTGCAGCTGATAAACAGATATGATTATGGATTGGGTATTACTCTTATTGCCTATTGTGTAGTGGTTATTTTGAATATGCTTGCACAAAACGATTGTTCTGTTCTCTGTCAGTGGGAGAACAATCCATTGCTTGTGGTTTCGTCCTACGTGTGAGATGCAACTGCATATTCATGTGTCAGTCCATTGATTTTACAATGTCAATAATTTGCCCAGAATACATGTAAAATGACCAAATACACCCAAGTATTGAAAACAGCAAAGAGAAGTAGATAGATAGATGTTACTCCCTGCTAAAGTTTTTGTTAACAGGGAATCACTTCATGGATGCCTTGTTGTCAGTGAATTTGTTGTAAACTTTATAAAAAGTGAAATCAGTGTGAGCTGACATCTTTACCAGCTGGTGAGGACCTACAGGTGTCCTCACAATGTTTTTGGCCCCCATACTGAATATGATGTGGTTTTTAATAGTTCAAAGATGAAAGATACAGAAATCATGGCAAATTCATGTCAAAGGATGATATATCAAATTATGTTTAGCAAAGCCAGCTGCTTTTAAAACAGCAAAGTGGTATGAGAAGACGTGCGATGGTGTAATAGTATTTCTTGATTGAGTGCAATATGTTCCATAATGATTTTTAATTGAGGTTATCCGTAGAATACAGGCGATTCATAATAGTGCGCCCCCAAGAGTTTGCAACACGTTGGCCAATCAGAATGCTCAAAATTTCTCGACCCTTTCCAAACGCACATTTGGTCGACAAATTTCGCGCATTGTGATTGGCCTACGCGTTGCAAACACTTGGTGGCGCACTATTGTGAATCGCCCGTATTCCAGACAGCCTGTATGCAATTGAGATGTGATATCCCCTACCTGTGGCAGAGAGATGTCGAAATTTGCCTTTAGACTAATTGGAGGAGATTCCGATCACAGCGATGGTATCACACTCACATGCACGTCTTTAAGTTAGACTTGAGCTGGTGCACGCTTTGACAAGGGAGAGTCATAGCTGGGTAATAAAACCCTGGCAGTCAAAGAGAAATGCTCCGCACTTCCAGTCGGGGCAAAAAGTTTATATACAACTGGTAGAACAGACACAGTTTTCCTCAAATTTCACAACTTCACGCATTCCTACCAACTTTTCTTTTCATGAGGACAGACAAGATGGGTCTCTACCTAATGTACATGGTGTACGCGTCAAATAAAAACACCAAGAGACATGTAAATGATTCACGTTTATATTTACAAACAAATCAAAATTTTACATACTCAACCCTAATATTTAGTACCACTTTCTGTGTTTTTTGTCATATAGTCGCAGTGGACTGAAGTGTTTTGGAACATCAATAAAGGGGTAAATGTAAATTTTCACAGAATGATTTTTCTTAAATATTAAAATTTTGAACCATAATAAATGTCTCTTGAGTATTTTCAACTGAAGTACACACAATGAACATTAAGTTAAGATACAATTTGTCTGACCTCATAAAGAAAAAGTTGGCAAAACTATTTCAAACAGCAAAAAAAATTGAGGAAAACTGTTTTTCTACCAAGTGTACATAAACTTTTTGCCCCAACTGTACTTTCTGTATGTGAGCATGATGCCACCTCATTAATGGATTCCCATTCTTGCCACCTGTTTAAAATTGATAAGGGCTTTGGAGAGGAATGGCCTCCTCCTGGTAAGTTTTTAGATGTGCATATTCTTGACCCAAGACGTTGCTATCTAACATTTGTTCTGCATGCACCTACGTGCTGCTGCACTTTCACATTCTAGAAAAATTCAACCAACAGAGGGCAGAGATCGCAGAAATCAACACCTGTTTAAGCAAAAACGAAGTCCATTACGGAATCAAATAAATTCATGATGGCATCTATTAAAATCGACATTTGCAAGCAAAGTCAAAATGTTGACAATATGATGAAGAGGAAATAACAGAAGGTTCTTGAAACCAAGACTGCATGCACATGTAGGTAATACACTGTTCTATGAATCAGTTCTAGTATCACAGTGCCCTGAAACACTGTTCAATTGTTTAACATTAGCAGCATTATTATTATCCATGTAAAAAGGTCTGATAGAGTCCTTTCGGTCATTTGAACCAGTTGATAATTTTTTCTCCAGCCCTGGCTTCTGTCAATTTTGTTTCATTGCACCATTCTACCTTCTTCAACCAGGTGGTGCTAAACGTTGTAGTGGCAAACACATCAAAAAATAAAACGGTTGCCCATTTTCTTGTCTGTGTGTTTTTATTTTAGATATATTTTTGCCATTGTTATCAAACACTTTATAAAAATCCTAATTTTAAAACTTTTAAATTCAAATTTTGTTTTTCTTGTTCGAAGTATGACCTTTGAGCCCATCTTCCATGTATATATATCATTTTTTTATTTTAATGTATTAAATTAATTGATATTTTAAACAATTCCTCCAGAACAAGATTTGTTACTTTGCTCACAGTGCATGCTTGTAAACAAGCTATGCTACGGTTGTGAGTTAATGGAACATTTAAAAAGTCATACTGGAGACTTTTCCTTTGAAATTGAAGCATAAATTACATTGATAATTCTAGGTCAGAATTTAAAGTGTCCACAGGTTTTCCTGATTTACATCATCTAATGTCTGTCAATATCCGGATATTTTAAATTGGATTTCCGTGCATTCTTTTGTCATTGATTTATGGATGTAGTTCTCCCCTCGCCTAAGAATAAAATTAAAGATACATGTAAGGAAGTTATTACTTCGGGATTACCTGTTGTGGATCGGCACCCGTTTTAACGAATTATGACTTCTCCTTTAAGTTACAATTCTAGTATTTTTGTTCAGGGAAATATACATCACGCTCGTGTAATTAACTGCCCTATTATGTGGGGGAAGTGCGCTTGTGATATTATAGAAGTCACTGTGAACTCACTGATGGTATCTGTGACATTTAAAGCAATGTTGCTATTGTTCACAGTACTTAGTTATCCTTTTATTTCACTGGAGTACTTTGTGGAAAAGCTCCTCGTGCGCTTATTAGTGTACTTTGAAGAAAGTAACTTCACTGCTCTTGCTTGATTTGAACAACTCATGTTAAGTTTGCCTTTCAACTTTGAGCTTAATGCTGCAAGGTTGTTTTGTGTCTCGAATTACATTGGAAGAATCTTGCGAGTTCTTAAGTGTACTGGTGTATGTGTATATCACTGTATAGATTTGAAACTTGGAATTTTAAATTGTTATTGCCAAGTGGACAGATTAGCATTAACATGGAGTTCGATGTGTAAAGTTTTGGATCACGACCAAAATCAAAATGTGCCTTCAGTATAATGTCTGTTGACTTGTACAGGTATTCCACTCCTTACCTTGTGCTTTGGGTGGAGTGGAAATCAAAATTTTGTGAAGTTGTGTAAAGTACTCGTGTATGTGGTAAAGGTTGTGGGTAGGCCTTACCGCTTCCAGGGGACAATTTCTTATTTGTTAGGAAAATTGGAACCACATTGTCAGGACAAAAATTGACCCCATGACGTTTTTGGTCCCCATGACGTCTGTATTCCCACACTTGTGTATAGTCCCCATACCCTGTTAACAAGTATGCGTTGGTGCGCCTGCATTTGTTGATTTTACTAGAAATGATTTAAAAATTTAACTGTATGTTTTTACATCTTCACCGGTTAATTGGATCTTGTATCTGTTAACCCACCCCAATAAATATTTTTCTACGGTGTACATTTGATGAAGGTGATTGAATGGGTGGCAAATGTGTACAGGAGCTTTAATTCATGCTAAAACGATTTGGTTGCTAAATTTGATTCACTTTACCGTCATTGATCAAGATTCTCTCTGAAGTAACTATTGAACTGAGTGCATGAAATGAAATCACCACTCAGAATTTAATGGGAGAGTCATCTGGGCGCAAGAGTGACCCAACGACATTGAACTTTAAACAAATTATATATGTATAGGTGGATTGGGGTGAAATGCCTTATAAATGGAGAGGATAAGCAAGTTTCCATATGAGATCAGTTGGGTGATGGACAACGTAATAGTCATTATTTAGCCAGGCACACTCGAAAATGTAATGGCAAATATTGTAGCATTTGTAGCCGATTATTTTGTGGACCATTTTGTGCTTATATAAAGCAGATTGAACCTGGTTAAATTGAACATGCGACCATGCCATTCAGTTTGAAGGAGTTCGAGACTTCACCGTTCCGTATCCCAGACCCAGTCAAAATATGAGACAATGATAATATATCTGTGTTCAGTGTTGACCCACCAAGGAAGTGTAGGCAGCGGCGGGCGGTAGCTGAAAAGGGGGCATGAACACCCGCTAATGAAAAAAAACTACATGTATATACTCCACTCCTCAGCACAAACTCGAATGCCTTCCCGAATTTCAGTTTTTATTGTCTTACTGATACTCTTGCCTTTCAATTCGCTAGTAATTATTTTATGCATTTGTGCAATTTTGTGTGTGCCAGGTGTTTCTTTTTGTAATGATGTGAGTTCACAGCAGTATGAAATGTGAAAAATAAGTGTCTTTTGTGGGTCGTTCAATAACATGGGGGGACACAAATCTACTGTGTTAAGGTTGGCGCATTTAAACCTATGGCAGTGTAAGTGCGATCAGAGTATGCGTTTAAATGACTAACCCCACTCGGTGAATTATCTTCACACTTTTTCAGCTTCTGTGATTTCTTTTAAATGTTGTGCAGCTTTTCAAAGATCAGAACTAGAGCGAACTGGGCTCATAGAGACCTGCATATCGACATGACCAACCAAATCAACAAAGGCTTTTACACAAAGGGTTCTTTGTTTTCACAAGTGATTGGTATCAATTTGGTACTAATTGTAGCAACTTCAAGCACTTCAACAAATACATGTTCTGTGTTCGTTATGTTGGGGAGCCAGGGAACCAAGTTGGTGCACGCGTCTTCGTGAAGGTTATGCGGAAAATCATGTGGCCACATTTTAAAGCCAGTAGTTAATATCGTAATGAAAAGTGAGAGTAATCTTGGCAAAAATTTAAAATTTTACAAACTTGATATGAAGCGTAAATATTCGATGGACTATAAAAAGCGAACATTGATATCCGTAAATTTCAGTAAATGATTAACCGCAAATGTAATACCAACACAAAACATGTTTACTGAAATTTACAACGACCTAGGTATGCTGCATTTTATCAAGTACTACCTAAGTAAAGTCTTGGAGATTTTTGAATGGAATTAACAGTTATATACAATGTATTGACTCAGCTTTATGAGATGTAAAGAGCAAGAGAAATAAAAGGGATTTTTAATACTGGTTTTTCCTGGCACTGGTATTCATTACTCTTTTCCTATACAACCAACCGTCAAGCTTAAATCATGCGCAACCACCAATTCTCTCCGATACATTTCCACGTCCATATGCCTCTGTCTTCTGGTTGTTACAATTTGCATTCACTAGCGAAGGTAGTCTTGGACGACCTTGCAACAAACCGAATCCGAGTCTTTAATATGTTGACACTCATCGTCAGCCCATCACATTTTCTACGCGAGGTCTGTCCTACACAGTTTTTATTCATAAAATTTATATAAGCCGATTTGAAAGCTGACATTTCTTGAATGTTGTAGCTGCGTACCATCGGGCGTTCGAACCGTGTAAAATTTATGTTGACTTAATTCCTAGAATCTGGGAGGGGCCGTGGATCCCAGGTCTTAAAAATTTGTCCCCTCAAAATATACAATCCAGGACTAATCGTGAAGTGGTTTTGTTTTCCATTGAAAGACACCAAAAGTAACAAATTTTTCCCTTCCAACGTCCGATGTGTGAACTTTCCCTTGTCCAGTTTTCTATTTGCCCAGAACCGAGTTATGCATAGAAGAAACCAGTGAAACGTACAAATTTGTGTCAGTACGGTTACTAATTGTTTCATATTCAAAGCTTGCTAAGGTTATCATGGTATTTGTAAAATGAAGAGTTGCAATGGTTATCACACATCATGATAAATAGGTTGCACGCGGTGTAAACCACGTGTTGTTCTGTCAGTGAAGTTAAAGCTCATTCAACTGTGACCAGGCAGCCAGTAGCGTGAATGACGTCATCACATCCCGTCTGCGCAGGGTATTAAAGACACGGAGGCATAGACGTCTCATAGATGGTGGAGTGGAACTGCCTATTGAAGGGTCACGAGTTTGGGGTTTTTTCATGTTTTCATTGTGTTCAGTTCAGTTGATGCAGTCACTAGGTTTAAAGGATTTAATTTCCAGTCCTTAACTACAAACAGTGCCTTAGCCGACCGTGTAAGCTCTACTGACCGCGAGATCCAGGTAAGCGCCTTATAGTACAGCTTCGAGACGTGTGGCCGACTCGGCGGCCAGGGCTTAGGGGCTTGTGTCGTTTCCTCCATTGCGTGATCGCTCAACCCTATAGAGGGATTTCACATTAGCGCCGTCTGCGCATATCTCCATCGAAACCGAGGCTCTCTGTGTTGAACTTTTCGCGCGCGCCCGCGGAGTCCACACAGTACATAGAGTATCCGGTTCCTAAGTGTTACGCCACTTCAGTTTAAACCACGCCCACTGTACAAGATACACGACCATCGCAGGTACGTTAGTTCGCGGTCAATTGTCGCTATTTTTCTTTGGATTTTACGTGTCGAGTGTTCCTGAAAGACTCTTTCACAAACATTTTCAGCCTCAAAAGTCTGAACTTAACATACCTTTATGTGTTTTGTGTCTTGACTCCTTACTTTCAAGCGTCTGATCGTATTAAGAATTGAAGCTGGCACATACAGCCTCGTTTTCAAACGCGGAAGTGCGCTGATCGACGCTAAAAGTGTCGTATTAGGATCCCTCTATTGGGGTTAACTGGTGGGCAGGGAGGAAGTGTGGTGGGCAGGACCCCGATAACCCAGAAGAGTCCTAGGCCTATATGGAAACCGGTAACTGCGATTCATTGTGAATTTCACGAGTCCATGCGCCTAAATGCTTGGTCATCAAGCGACAACTCACTTTCTGCTAGCTACAAACGACTCCACGAAGAAATGGGGTATTTGGGGATTAATTACATATATACGGTACATTGAAATTATTTTGAAGTGACTTAAATTTATTGGTAACACAGAACCTGTACTGAAATTACTGAACACAGCAAGAGTTAGTGTCGTACATTTCACGGGTCACCATATGCACATATTTGTGCATTTTAGAGGAAGTAAGATGTTAACATATTCCGTTGAAAATTCACCATGACTTAAACTGAGTAATACTATTGCTGCTTGCAAGATTATCGTAAATTCTAGAAAGCCTTGGACAATGCCCCCCGAACGTTTTGTATGCTCGCAGAGTACAGCTTTTCATGTGCAGCCCACAATCTTGCATTTTGTTTCTAGTATGCTTCAAACTTGGACACCGAAATGGCAATCTCGAAATGGCAATAGGTGGAATGTTGAAAAAGGGGAAATTGTTGCATGCATGTACCTTCCAGATAGATAGAAACAAGGAACAAGATTTATTCTAAAGAATAAATGTCAGGCTCTCTATTGAATTGCTTCCTCTGCATTTCTATCATCAAACTTATGTGTTGGGGAAATCTTCTTCAAATCAGAAACTTTTGAATAGCAATTTTATGAGCACGACTTGAATAAGCAACTATATGTGACTTTCTATATAAATGGAACGATCACATTATATTTTTATCTATAACAGAGCATCTAAAATTCATTGTCACCTTGGCTGAATAATCCAAGATTATAAAATCTTGCATAGTGCAGTTGCATAGTGTAGTGCGCCAGTGCAGTTCTCCTGGGTATTACTGAATACTTGACCAGACAACTAGTATTATCTTCAGGCAGACTTGAATTCTCAATTCTGATTGGTCGATCTATGGCAACAGGTGGTGTGACATATAACCGTATATTGCACGGTTCCTACGGAACCCTGCGTAATGTGCTGCTCTAATCCAACGTATTACGCTAAAAGCAAAACGCACAACTGGAAAATTTACTTAAATTCAAAGGTGGCGAGTTTGCGTGCATAGGCCCAGGTAACATTTTTACTGTACGTCAAGTTTGCATGAAGATAAATTCGTTATCACGCTGGCGCTCGTGGAACACACGGCCGAGTGGTACCATGGTACACGGGACACAGACGCACTACATTACTCGCACTCGTGTGATAACAAATAATGTCACTTTTCCAGAGCATTCAAGTACGACCTCAGTCTTATATCTTCAGGTTGTTAAGGAAAACCTCTCGAAGGAAAACTGCATGCAGGGTTGATTAATATGCCCACCTTAAGTTGCCATTATCAATAAAGTATCACATATTCGTGCCTACGTTAACCATGTTCTCTTACTTTACTTTTCACTGAACAACGGTCCAGACATTGAAAAATGATTTATAAATTTATATCATCTCCCATAAAATCGATTGGAAAATGTTCCTAAGCATTTTTTAACATTTAGTAAATAATATAGGTTTTTTGGGTCAATTTTGGAAAATGTGTGAATCAATTAGTAATACCAGCATTCGTTTTTGAGTGAAATAGAACGAACATTTAAATGCCCGTTTCTGTTTAATTAACAAATAACAATTCTATTTCAAAGAGAGTGCATTCAGTCGTATAGAATCAGCGTTCAATTTCCCGGTATTGCACTAGTTTATGTTGACATTCACTTTTGCACGAAATGCACGTCTGCAATTCTGCATTCATTTTAATTTGAACTCAATCTATTTCGGAACATGTGCAGGCGATTTTGCGCAAAGTGTTAATTAACGTATGCCTGGTCAAGAATTAAAATTCGTTGGTGTGCCAACAGAGGTTAAATTCTCAGAAGTGCTTAGTTGATTGGTTAAATGTTCATGAATATTCATGAATGAACATTCATGATTTAAATGAACCATTAATGTTGTCATTGGAAACTACCGACTACGGGAAACCTATATAAACACTGGCGCTGAGGGAACCGTCCTTCTTGTGCTGCGTTTCAATAAAAGAAACTTTTTTTTTACAGTTTGATAACAAACACATTATAAATGAGTAACATGACCTTTGTTATCAAAATGGTGTCATGATTTGTGTAACCTTGTATATTCTAATAAAATGGAACGTATATTTTGCGATTTTAAATTACAGCAAATGAAAATGAATACATGTACTCACTTCCGAAGGGTAACGGTAAAAGACAGATTTTCAGCGAATAAGAATGCACATTTGTTGTAATAGACAAGGAATATATACGTCAATACCAGTCACGTAATTGTAACCTTTTTAATGAGACGTAATGCACATTCATTGATTTGAAGGGTGCATAACGAAGTCGAATGCTTGTTATTGCGAAATTGAAACCAGGTTTTAAGTCGTTTTCAAATCTACGCTAAATAGAAATTTTAGTTTGGAAATTAGATCGCACATTTTCTGAAATTGGCCGGGAAAACCTATACTTAGGCCCTTTTAAACTGCTAACAAGCCTATGCGTTACATAAGGTCATTTGTGCGACAAAATTGTAGGCCTAGTAGTTTCTTCAGCAATATGGGCGCAAAACACAACACTAGGTAGGCCTGCACTGAACAACCAGAAAAACTAAAAAGCTCCAAATGTAACGTCTCTCCTGTTTACTGTTAGTCGGAACTTTCAATTGTTCTTCGTTTAAAACTTCTGAAGTGAAATTAAAACGATCCGGTATAATTCAAAATTTGCTGCTGCAGATGTCCGTATAATGGTGGGACACACACTACTGGGTGGTATATACATGTACGTGCTTGAAAAAAACGTAGGCCTACCAAGGTCCACCTAGACCAGGCTGTAGTATGCCTACCCTAAAGGTAATTACAGTTAATCAAGTTGAGCACTTCGTTGATATTTAAGCAGAATGTAGACTTTGGCTGGAAAACACAGGGGTGATGTTGCACAGTACAAATGCTCACTACTAATGGAAACTAAAAAGTAATATCTAGGCAAAGATGATTTTTGATGCACAACAATGATCCAAGTCAGTAAGAGTCACGCATAACAATTCAAACCAAATGTATACCAGAAGATGATTAAAATTCAGAACATAAGCATACAAACCACAATAATCGTGTAAGAGTTGTTTAATGTTTCATAGATCGGGATGTTTTATCCTTGTTTCAGAATGAAAATCACAAAATCAAGAGCACTGAATGTGAAGGGATGTGGACAAGTGATTATCTGCACGTATTTTGAACAGCGTGCTCACATGACATTACTACAACCGTCACTGGCATTTCAAAAAGAAAAATATTTAACCCCAATTCTCGAATTTCCAATGAAAATAGGCTTCCTTTTTTAAAAGAAAAGGTTCCAAAAGTGCCATGATTATTTTCATACATATTCTGCGTGTTCAACTGGTATGCTACATGTTTATCAATTACACCACGACTGAACGAAGTTTTTAATTGTTTTCTTCTAAAAACCAGCAAATGTTTACACCTGCAGAAAAAGATGTTTTGAAGCATTCAAGACATTAGTCAGTTTTAAAATACCTCGAGGATGTTTTGTATCACAGACGTACGGATATACTGTTCATCAGTTTATATGATAATGATGGCTTTGCAAAATATGATTTTTCATAGCTTGAGATACACGATGATGTCATTTTGAAGTCCTTCAAAGACTTCACTGGTGTGCTCCCAAGCATGATGGACCGATTAACTCCAGTAATTATTTCAACATTATTATGACGTAACAGGTGTCAAGTATTGGTGGTACGCATTCAGGAAAACAAAATAGTGCCTCATCGTTATTGTTTGAGAAACCTCACCGATGATCGCCTGATCCAAATTGTATCACAGTTAGACCTTTAATGACGTCAAAATGATTTAAAGTACAACATCCTATATATATATCTTTTGGCTCATACAAAGGTGCATTTGAGTGTGGATTACCGTACAGACACATGTGCTGAAAAGGACACTTTTCCAAACAAAGAGCACAAGCTTGATCACGGTTTTTGTTTTTACGAAATAGCCTCAAACAGGGGTGCAGAAAATTCCTCCATCCGTAGTGTGGTAATGTTTCCTATCAAACGATAAGGCCAGCACGAAGTTGTCGTCGAAATGTCAGTGATAGCATGAAGAGACCAAGTTGTGCAGCATTAGGCGAAGTTCCCGATTCCTCCAATAATAGATGACCACATTCAGCCAGCAACTGGTGAAGAAACTGATCTGTGCTACAGTGAGAATTGTTATACTGATGGCAATGCCCGCGGCGTGCATCGACAGTGCGATAAACGAAGGGGCCCAGCAGAAACACATGGTGCTTGTTATGAGGATCACGGTGGAAGCAGACTTGGTACTGACTGGTTGTGGTTCGTTCTGTCTTGCGGGATTGCCAATGTGATTCTGAGCAGCGATGCGACGGGCCTGACTTCGAGCTACTTTAAGAATGCGAACGTAGACTACCACGATAATCCCAACAGAGACGACAAATACACAGTTGTAAGAAAAGAAACACCTCCGGCAAGGGAAAACACACCAATTACCACTGCCACCTACTTCACTTCTTACAAATATGCCAAACCAAACAATATGTACTGTAAATGTTGCAACCCATAAAAGACTGATGCTGACTGTTGCTGACCGCTTTGTCATCAAACTTGAGTAGCGCAACGGATGAATGATAGCGATGTATCGGTCAACACTTAAAAGAACAAGGGACAAGCAGTCTAAGGTATAAAAAGTAGGAAAGACGATCCCCGATATGGTGCAGAGGAAATTGCCTAGCACCCATTTGCCATTATTTATCAAATCCATCAACAGTGGGACTGCGACAAATATCCCATTGCAGAGATCAGTAACAGTGAGCGAGGCCATGAACATTTTGGTGGTTTCCGGGATGCCGCTGGCGCGACGGAGAACAAACAGGCAGAGGGCATTCAACGTGACAACCAGGACGATCGTGAGAGTCAGGAAGGTGATACCAACCACACTGAGTGATCCCAGAGGAGTCACTGCCATTTTTTCGGTGGTCGGTGCAACCGTGACTGTGGCATTCATGCTTTCCATCTCACTGCATGACAGTGACTGCATGACAGTGTTTTTTGAGATTGGAAACTCTCTACAGGCCCAGTACGCTATCGCAAGTCACCAGAGTTGCCAAGGCTGTGTGGTTAGAATGATGAACGCCGCTGCAAGGATTGGTAGGGATACTGATGAAACTCACAGTGTTCGTCATAAACAGTGAATGACTTTGTGTATTTAGTGACCCTCCGCTTTAAAAAGCAAATAAGCTGCCACGTACTTTAATTATGACTAGGACTGGCAGGCTTGATCAGTCGCCTGATCGAAACTTCAATTTATTAAGTCAATTGTCCATCACCATTGTGGCTTTACTAAACTATGGGTTATATTGGATGTTGCGTTGTTTTTGTTTTGTTTTAGGGGGTTTTACTGTTATAACTGATTAAAATCATTACGATTGGTTGAGGAGACTGGTTTATTGGACTCCAGGCTACATTTAATCAGCTTTCTGAAAGTCACCCGTAAGATGTACGTGATTCTGAAATTTCAATGGGTAGGGCTGAGTTCAACAATAAAATCTCCGCCTAGAGCTTGTCAATCTAAGTCGGAATTATTTGCCTGGATGCTTTGTCAATATTGGCGCTAATAGTGCAAGTGAGATGTTAAACTGCCGAAGGAATCACCGATTAAATCCATCCAATATTTTCTGTTGGAAATTAAGAATAAAGTGCAGGGTGACAGAGTCCCACATTTGGAGCGGATATTTTCTGTACGTGTTTTTGATGTATAAATACATGTACTATATTTACATAGCCCACACATAAACGACTGTGGCTTCTGCCTTGCTCGGTTTCATAAGGTCCAAGTAGCGAAGTGGATGGATAATGGCGATCGAGTTTCGATCAATAGAGGGATCTCAATACGACGCTTTTAGCGTCGATCTGCGCATTTCCGCGTTTGAAAACGAGGCTGTATGTGTTAGCTTCAATTCTTAATACGATGGGAAGTAAGGAGCCAAGATACAAAATACATAAAGGTATGTTAAATTAAGACTTACCAGGCTTCAACTTTCAATGGAAGAATCTTTCAGGATGACTCAACACGTAAAATCAAAAGAAAAAATAACGGCAATTTATCGCGAACTAACGTACCTGCGATGGTCGTGTATCTTGTGCAGTGGGCGTGGTTTAAACTGAAGTGGCGCCACACTTAAGAACCGGATACTGCATGTACTGTGTCGACTCCACGGGCGCGCTCAACAAAGTCCAACACAGAGATGCTCGCAGTTGATGTGGATATGCGCAGATGAAGCTAATGTGAAATCCCTCTATGGTTTCAAAGATGAGGTACAGGCAACTTAATGTATAAACCGTAGGGTAGATTCCTTCATAGTGTGTAGAAAGTCACCGAGCACCCTCTTGTCGTGATAATCAGTTCGATCGAAAGTGCAAGTGCCACAAAAATCCCATTGTACTAATCATAACCTGTGAGTGACGCCATGGACATCCGGGTCGTATTTGACAGTATACCAGGCAAGATATGGGACGGAGGGGTACCCCCTTACCTGTCCAATCCCTATACATACTCTATAGACTATTGTTACCTAACCCCCCCCCCCGAAGTCTGTATAGAAGTCCTGAAATTCCGATCAAACAATGACCAACACAAAGGCTGGGGGGGTCTCTCCGTCCCATATCTTGCTTCAAATGTAGGACAGTGGGAAAAACACAAAGTGAATAGGTTCAGAGTGACTTGGAGTCAAGAAAATGCCACCAACGATCACTTCTACCATGATGATGCCGACGGCGCACATTCATGTCAGGATTTCCTCCTGCCATTTTCAGGGTCACCGCTTTTTTAGAGATTTGAAAATAGTTTGCTGCTTTTGTGCGATCTTCAATCTTTATATTTCACAATCAGTTGCTCTTAAAAATACATCTGGAAGCCACAGTGGAGTTAGCAATGTCTTCAGGAAAGGAAGAGTTAGAGATCACGAAGAGCACACATCATGCGCATTAATACTGCCCGTGCGGGGGTTTTATACTTACCAGCAACTAAAAAAAGAACCAAAACAAAACAAACACACACAAATTGAGTTGGCATGACTGATGGACAGCATTCAGCCAACTCTTTTGGGATATTTATTGAATGAAAACCCTTGCAATCACTTTAAACCCCATGAATCTGTGGTAAAATGATGGACTGCTGAAGTGGACAAAGTGGAATTGTATGACGAGACGTGTTTACCGGAGTGTGTGTTTGACATGCTAATTCCTATCGGGATATGCTAATTATTACCCATACATGTGTCATTTTTAATCACATTTAAGTTTCATGTATTTCAAGTGACATTTTGACGATTTTGATGAACGGAGGCTCTGTGAACACAAGATCGCGTGCTGCAAGTTAATAAAAGGCTTCTGATTTTAGCATTCAGCTGATTTGGTTGTATAAACTGTGTTTAGAACTTTGCCTTTTCAATTATAAGTGGCTTATTACATCAAACACAGGCTTGATCTGGGATTAGTAGTAATGTGCAGTATATTGACTCTGAATTCATAAGATGTAGAGAGTAGGAAAGGTATTATTTGTATATACATTAATCGATGTGTTCATGTTTTAGCTTTAGAAAGACAGTCAAGCTTGAATTGTGGACATGAAATTATTTCACACGCAATGCCGTGCGCCTTTTAACTTGCACTTTCCACCGACATTCTTTAATAAGTCATCATACGTACCCAGGTTATAGCGATGAGGAAAAACCAGAAATCTCAACTCATCTAAATTTTTACTTTTTGACACTCATGACCAGTTTGTCAGATTTCCTACCAATACTCATGATGAAGAAATGAAGGGGCCACACGATCTGAACGACCAACGATCTGTTTTGTAGGATATTGTGTCTCTACATATTTGGTAGTGTAATGAATCATTAAATTGCATAACGTAAGCAACATTAAGAAGTCAGACTTGGCTACATGGGTCTACTAAGTGCCATCTCTTAAAATGCTCGTAACGAAAGTCAGATTATCGTAACTAGCGAGAATCAATGTAATTGGCCATTTGTCAGGAATTCCGCATAGCACGTATAACAGAAGCGCAATAACAAAGAAACTTCAGCTCAGTGTAAATTTCCGCTTCAACAGCTATCGTCAGTATAATGGGTACATCTATATTATAGTCCAAGTGTCAAATGTTTCCAGTACGTCTTACATAAGTTATATGTGAGTTAATAGGCTACTGCATCCAACTTTGATGCACATGAGTGCTATTGTACACTGCAAAAAAACGTGGTGTCAAATTAGTGTTATTTTAACACCCTATGGGTGTTAACAGAGGACTACACCCAGTCTGGTATTGTCTCCGATAATACTCACGGTGTTAAATTAACACCAGAGTTTCCACCTTCAGATTTTTTTGTACTCATTTTCCTTCATTTCCTTGGAAGTTCCATTTAGTCCGAGGCTGAAGGGGGGGTTGCAACCCTCCTCAACCCCCCCCCTCATTAGATCCGCCTCTGAAGTTGACATAGAAATGTCAGTGGCAGCATAAAGAGACTACTCTGTGTATCGTTTGGCGAAGTTCCCGGTTCCTCCAATAATAGATGACCACGTTCAGCCAGCAATTCGTGAAGAAGCCGGTCTGTATTACAATGAGAGCTGTTGAACTGATGGCAACGCCAAACGCGTACAATGACAGCGCAATAAACGAAGGAGCCCAGCAGACACACAAGGTGGTCGTTATGAGGATCACGGTGGAAGCAGACTTGGTACTGACTGGTTGTGGTTCGTTCTGTCTTGCGGGATTGCCAATGTGATTCTGAGCAGCGATGCGACGGGCCTGACTTCGAGCTACTTTAAGAATGCGAACGTAGACTACCACGATAATCCCAACAGAGACGACATATACGCAGTGGTATGAAAAGAAACACCTCTGGCAAGGGAAAACGCACCAATTCCCACTGCCACTTACTTCACTTCTCACAAATATGCCAAACCAAACAATATGTACTGTAAATGTTGCGACCCACAAAAGACCGATGCTGATTCCTGCTGACCGCTTTGTCATCAAACTTGAGTAGCGCAACGGATGGATGATAGCGATGTATCGGTCAACGCTTAAAAGAACAAGGGACAAGCAGTCTAAGGTATAAAATGTTGGAGTGACGATTCCTGATATCGTGCAGAGAAAATTGCCCAACACCCAGGTGCCGTTATTTATCAATTCCAACAACAGTGGAGTTGCGACAAAAATCCCACTGCAGAGATCCGTAACAGTGAGCGAGGCCATGAACATCTTGGTGGTTTCCTGGATGCTGCTGGCGCGACGGAGAATTAGCAGGCAGAGTGGATTCAGCGTGACAACCAGGACGATCGTTAGAGTCAAGAAGGTGATACCAATCACACTGAGCGACCTCTGATGAGGAGCCACTGCCATTATTTCGGTGGTCAGTGCAACCGCAACATTGTCTGTGCCATTTATGTTTGTGAGGTTTTCCATCTTACTGCATGGTAGTGTTACTCGTACAGTATATGGAGATCGGAAAGAGTGTGGATGACGAATCTACATTACGCTGTCGCAAGTCATCCGAGTTGTCATAAACGCCGCTGCAAGGATGGTTGAGGATACTGATAAAATCACTGTGTTCGTCATAGCTGTCAATGACTTTGTATATTTAGCAACCCTCAGCTTAAAAATGGAAATTAAGCTGCCACTATTGTCACCGGGATCAGCAGGCTTTATTAGCCGGCTGACTGTTCAAACGTCGATTTTATTAAGTTGTCCGTCGCATGATCAATCTAACTCCATCGTGGTATAACTGAACTGTAGACCTTATATAATATACTCGATGTTGTGTTTTGCATTGTTGTAACTGGTTAAAATTTGCACTGTACGGTAGAACGATGAGACTGGTTTATTGATGCATAATGGTCTCCTGGCTACATCTAATCAGTCTTTTGAGGGCCAGCTTCAGGAAAGGAAGAGTTGCACATCACGAAGAACAGACGTGCATTATCAGTCGATGTGGATGTTTTAAACCATTTATACTTACTTAGCAGCAATTGTAAAAGAGAACCAGTTGAGGTGACATCTTAATTGTGAGTGACGGGCAACATCCATGCAGCCATCACTGATTGGATTAAAGAAAACCCTTGCAATGACTTAAAACGTGTTAATTGCATGAATGATAAGTTTACATCGTGACTCAATTATGGGCAGACAGTTTAAATTGATTAGTTGATTGTATGACGAGATCTATTTGCCGGAATTTGTGATTGAAAGCCTAATTATTATCTGATTGGTAATTAGTGCATTTTTAATTACGCCGACGAGTTTCAGTGGCGTACCCATGGAGGTCCTGAGAGGGTACGTGCCCCCACAAATTCCCGGTGCCCCCAGGTGTCCCCCCTCCCCTGAAAAAAGGGATGAATGGATATTGAACAAGGCTAACAAAAACTTGCCCCCAAAACCACACCACTGAAAGCTGGTGCCCTTTGTGCCCCCACCAGTAAAATCCTAGCTACGCCACTGATAAGTTTCCAGGAAGGCCTAATCCAAGTAATGAAACTTGGAAAAGAACTTCTAGGCCTATGTCGAGGGCATACTTCAGAACTTGAAGTGAGATTTCAAACCCCGTTTTTCAAAAGTCACAAAATTCTTTCTGTATATGCGCTTTTTGATACCATCTGACTCGGCGTTTGCCAAATCCAGGTGCAAGGTACAGTCGCGCGGCATTCACAGTTGGCACGAAAGTACAAAAGCCCGCGTTTACAGTTTTTTTTTCGGCAAGACAATCAATGTAGCTTCTACATTTTGATTGATTTATTTTTCTACCTTTCATTGATTTTTACTTGAAAAAATCATTAAATATTATTATGTTATATATAACTAATCTGTGTAGTTCCTAAGTATATATACCAACTTTAGGTACCTTATATGTTGGTTTAGTTTGAACGAGACCGATCCGTCAAACGCGGCGGTCGAAACGACGTCACATCGCAAAAAAAAAAAAAAACCGAGAAAAGTGGTGAACAGAGGCTGCCGGTGTCGGGGTGTTGGCTGTTTTCAACACAAAATGTGAGTATACGTGGAAGATATTTAGAAAACTTGAGTCATCCACGAGCTCACAGTTTTAAGAAACATTAATTTACCTATTAGTGCTTTCCTAGATTTATTTCAACTGTTACCGGTACTGAGTTTGTAGTCGGCCTAATTTCTGATGGCGTCATTGACGACACCCCATTATTCATGTTATTGCCAAGGCCAATTCCTGCTAAAACAGCAATCTGAAGAAGTGGCTCATTTTAGTCTCATAAATAGGGCCCATTACTAGACTGCCTCCGGGTAGGGACTGCTTCTTGTAAGAGTCATTTTACATAAATACTTGACAGGTGAAAATAATTTTTTTTTTAAATAGCTCCGTTCACGCACATCACTTGAAGCCCTGTGAACATGGTGAACAAACCTATGGGAGTGGCCTGACAAATTGTGTTTTCTAAGTCAATTCTTGACTTTGAAATCAGAAAACCTTAGTTCGTGAAAAATTTCAGGCTGAATTACCTATTCATGCTAATAAAAATAATGCTTTTATATTTCCACAACTGAAACTCGAAGCTTTGCTGCAAATTGATAATCACAAATATACTTCCCTTATCAATTACCTGGTCACTTTCTGATATTCACCTCACACTCACTCAAAGTAAACCATGTTAGATATCAACACAGTCTAGCCCAATACTTTACATCCGAAAATGTAACTAATATTACTGATCATCATTCATCTTGTGACTGGAGGCCCATTTAAATGCTGAGGATGCCAATTCATCATTTATTCATTTTATGGTATTATCAATGACTGTCTTGACAAACATAACCCTTTTAAGCAAGAGAAATGTAGATCTAAGAAATTAAGAAACACCTAAATGTCCTTGGATTGCTATTAGTTTATGCAAGTCTATATCTGTGAAAATAAGCTTTATTGTAAATATTATAGCTAGCCCTGACTCTAATCGAGCTCTGTATGGGAATTACAAAACTATTCTTTGATACCAATGTCCTCTGTAACTCAAAATGCAATAATTTCCCTAAAGAGTTTGAGAATGTTAAATGGAATATATAAACACATTGAATAATTAACATTGTACTCCTATACCGCAATCTGAAATTAATATGATTGAGATAGATGCTACCAATGTAATTAACCCCCAACTCATAGCTGATCATTTTAATAATTATTTTGTTACCGTGGGTAGAAATCTTGCTAGCAAAAATACCTCAGATCTTAATTTCCGTGACTATTTACTGAACCCTAATTCAAATTGCACTTTTCTCTCTCCTGCTACAGAAGAAATTAACTTACCTAATAAAATTAGTCCTGGTTTTGATTAGTAGTTCTTTACTGAAACAAATTGTAACAACTAATGCTAGGCCTCTTACACATATCGTAAACTACTTTATGCCAAGTGGTGCAGTTCCTAATGATATGAAGGTTTCTAGCCCAAACAGTCCTTAGTCCTCCAACAGGTGAAGGATTGAGGACTGTTAGGGCTAGAGTTACTCCAACCTTTAAAACTGGCGACCCAGCAGTGGTAAACAATTATTGTCCAATCTCTGTATACTTTTATCATTTTCCAAGATCATCGAGCGTGTTGTTTATAATAGCACCTTTGAATTTCTAGACAAATACTACATGGGCAGTTCCACGGAAGCATCAACCTCTGGGCCAAAATTTCAAACTGGTCCAAATGTGACAAATTGTATATAATTTTGAAGCTTATGGTGTATACTTTCATGAAACATACTTCATTTCTAACAACATTCAAGAATTTGGCTTTTATATGATACTGAAAAATTGGTTTTAAATACTTATGTACGTCCGACACCAAAATGACATAGTTTTTTATCCCCTGAGTGCACCCTTTAGCAAAAGGCTGCCAAATTTACAATACAAAGCACAATGAGTTCCTTCTTTCTAGACATCAGCTTAACTCCCCCAATTATTTTTTCAAATACTCAAAAATTGTGGAATCAGATGTGTACGTCCGACACCCTGTACGTCCAACACTGTAAGAACCATGCATTGCTGGCAATGCAATGCTTTTACACTGTACAGAAACCACTACCACCTCATTTGCATAAATGGAAATGAGGCCCCAAGCTTTTGTAAAAGTACTAAATAGGCTTCACTTTTGTTTTTTACTAATTTGCATAAATTTGACTATTTGGACATACACATCCTAATAAGGTCATAATTAGGGCCCGAAGCCATTCCACATGTGTCATGTGTGGACAAACATGTGCTTTGCATGTATTCAGAAGTAAGTCATGTCAGTGTGAGCTTTGATGAAGACAAGTAAAGTTCTAGGTGTTGTATACATGTACATGTAATCCACATCAAGAAAGAAGAATTGTCAAAGACTAAACAAAGGTGTGTTTTTTTATACCTTTGTTCAAGGTACATGTAAAATCAATTGGTTTCACTTTGTATTGCTTGAGGAATTAAAGGGGGAGTTCCACTTGTATATGCTTTCCATGGCATATACATGTACACTATCTATCATGAAACATACAATGTAAGACTGTAGTTTTAAAAGCATTATTCCATTAGTCTTAAATTTCATTGAAAGGGGTAATCTCTCAGCCTAATTGCTAGCCCATTCCTTTGATTTTGCAATCATCTTAAAGGGTATATACATCTTCTCACTTAGCTTCTTTTTGGATTTTACATGTGAACTATAACCTGTGAGGTGTGAACTGGAAATCTATAAATTGCAGCTTAGCACACACGCAGCATTTGTCATACAAAAATGTTTAATTTCATGTTCTAAGACCAAAAGATCTTACTGGTACATGTATGCAATTGTCTTTTTATTTGATTTATTTCTCTCAAGGATTGTCAACTGTAGGAAACTGGTTTTTTTTAGGATGAATGTTTGACAGTACATGACTTGTTTAAATGAGCAAAATTTGCATAAATACTTCTAAACAATATTTTCATACTGTTTCATTGAATGCCCCATCATCCAATTCCTTTCTAGTTGCTTTTGATGATTTTTGTATCCATTGGCTTGACATTTTCTTTGGGTTTGAAAGTTTACAAAAGCCTTCATGAAGGTAGAAAAATGAGACAAGCTTGGGTATGAATTGATTACCTTCTATTCTAAAAAGTCAGTTTGGACGTGTACGTCCCACACCAAAAAATGTTCGTCCGACACCAATATAATAAATGCTTTATCTGAAAGTCACAACAAGATAAAAATGTGTCTTGCCTTGATGTTTATTAACAAGGGTCTGCTAAAACTAAACACAGGAAAACTACTTCTTCAGGTCCTGGCAATTCACAGAGTTTGTGATACAAAAATGGAAACTAAAAAAATTTACTGTCTCTGAGTACGTCCGACACCATGGTGTTATGAGTCAGTTTCTACAAGGATAATAATTCTGAGTGAGAAATTTTGTTATTAAATGAATGTACCAACTAGCTGATGTCTTTTATCAAAATCAAAATCTGCTTCAGGATTATAAGTATAATTACACACACTGTCGAAGTGTCCAAAATGTACGTCTGACACCCTGGAACTGCCCTTGTACATTGTATCTTTGAAGTTTTGGGGGCAATACTGCCACCTTTGAGCCACCAAACTGAACTGCCAAGTGAACAAATATAAGTGAAGATAGCTTGAAACTAAACTTCAATGGACTACATGCATGCGCAGTGACAGTCTGATTATGAATCCAGGATTACTCAGGAGAGTTTTTACAGTGTACTGTGCTTGAATGTATACAGTAATGAGATGGTAAAATCCTAAATGTTGAAAGCTTTGCAGCAAGAGGAAAGGTTCTTTCACAATCAAGACATGTTTAGTATGTCTTGCACTTTGATGTTGGAGTATTTCTATAATTGACAGTTTCTGACATTTGAATTTTTTTGTTTTGTTTTGGTAGCATCTTGAAAGAGGCTCCCGCTGACATAAGTGATGTGAAGCATTCTGCCGACGGAGGCTGAACCCCCAACTGCCCAAGCCTGGACTACCTCTGCCTCTATGAGACCCTAGACAGCCTTATTGAGATTGTACCCAGTGTGCATTATGGCCAATGAGGTAGGGAAATAGTTTGTTTTTGAAATAGTTTGTTTCTTTACTGAATTGCAAATGCTTACATGTACAAAACTTTGGCAATAATCCTTAACAATATTCTGTAGATGGAAAATAGAATGTATTGAGCACTGCATTGAAAATGCTCATGGCTGTAATGTTCATGAACTAAATCTTTTTTTTTCATTTAAACTTTGCTGGCTAGAACCCTGCATAATACTGTACATTACTTCATACATTAACTTAGTACCTGAAATGGTCTTACATTGAGGTTAAGCTGCATCTCGGAGGTATTAACTGTAATCAAATGGTATATACAGTATCATTGATATTTTCCCAATTTAACAATGTGTAACATGACTGCGTATTAACATTTGATAATGCCAACTGTGATTTGATAATGCCTGCTGCATAAAAACACAGTGGCTCCCAGATACGAGACAATAATCCATTTCTATCTCTCGAGCAGAAGCACCCTCTTATCTGTTGAAAATAGCTGCGAGTGTAAAATTCAGTGATGCCACCGACGCGTGACTTGTGCATTTCCTAGTCACTTGTGAACCAGCAAGTTCAGTTCTGACCAAAGGCCCCTCCATTGCCAAGAAAGTATACAGCATCCTCAAGCTCAGGGCTCATTGGTCAAGAATATGTGTGCATCGCAGCCGGCGCATGCAGAAGGAGATTCCTTTGGACACCATAAATTGGAGGGGGGGGTGTTTGGGAAAATGAAAGTAAATTTCTTGGATAAAATTCTCAGCAATTTATTACGTACTGACTTCTTTTGACTCTCTGACTGAAACTGTAGTTACGGATGGGAATAACTATGTACTTGGTTGGTCTTAAACTAATGTTTAAAATCAACTGGGGAATGAACACTGAAAATACCCTTGCCTGCAGCTCAGGCATAATCAGCACATTTTCCTCCATGTTCGAGCACATTTTTCTCCATGTTTAACGTTAGCAAGCTGTGCAGGCTGCACTGATTCAAAGAAGGGGACTTGCTTCTACATTCACTTGTGTCTGTTAACTGCATTTTGGTACAAGCATGTACATTGTACATTTATTTGTTTACCTTACATGATATGTTATAGTTAACTGCATGCTAATACCGGTACATGTATTTTTAGAAGGAGAAAACTGCCAAACTTCTTCCAGGATGATTGGAAGTCCTAAGACAAATGCAAACTTTTAACCCATTCTTCCAGGATGATTGGAAGTCCCATGACAAATGCAGACTTTTAACCTTAACTTCTGATTAGTTGCCGGTTAATGCTAAAGGTGAATGTGAAAGTGAAACAAATACATGTAATTTCACCTCACAACTCATTTGCTGCAAAATTCACTGAAGTAGAAATATACAACGTACATGTATATCACCTGAATTTGGAGCCCTGATTTCTAATGTGACATGACAGTTTACATTCGTGTTCATTTTTGCATTAGGTATACACCGGCCTTTGTTTAACAACTGATTGGTAGAAAATATCCATGTATTGATATGGATATTTGTGCTAGTTTTAAAACGTACACGTACCTTTATATTTATATAGTATTGATTTTTTATTCACATTAGGTCCTTCCACCCTTAGTTTAATCAGATACATATTTTTTTGTAACTACTTAAAGCCTGTTCATTGGTACCTACATTGTGAGATCTCGTGTGACAGGGGAATGGCCCGGATAATCGAACCCCCTTGATTCTACTAGACAGGATGATGTCAAGTTCCAGGGAATGGCCTGGATAATCTAACCCCTTGATTCTACCAGACAGGATGATGTCAAGTTCCAGGGAATGGCCCGGATAATCGAACCCCCTTGATTCTACCAGACAGGATGATGTCAAGTTCCAGGGAATGGCCCGGATAATCTAACCCCTTGATTCTACCAGACAGGATGATGTCAAGTTCCAGGGAATGGCCCGGATAATCTAACCACTTGATTCTACCAGACAGGATGATGTCAAGTTCCAGGGAATGGCCTGGATAATCTAACCCCTTGATTCTACCAGACAGGATGATGTCAAGTTCCAGGGAATGGCCCGGATAATCGAACCCCCTTGATTCTACCAGACAGGATGATGTCAAGTTCCAGGGAATGGCCCGGATAATCTAACCCCTTGATTCTACCAGACAGGATGATGTCAAGTTCCAGGGAATGGCCCGGATAATCTAACCACTTGATTCTACCAGACAGGATGATGTCAAGTTCCAGGTTGTTCCTGCATCACCTGTAGCATGGGAGGTGGGAGGAGTGGAGTCTACCTGACTTCAGCATCTGTGATTCATGTTGCTTGTTGACTTCTTGTTGTAGAAAGTTTCCTTTGCCTTTTAAGCTGAATCATGGCCTTGTTCACTTTCCTGTGGCTAGTAACCTAACATGCAGATCATTTGATGTTGCTTTTAGAGAGATACATTTACATGTTGTATTTTGTTGAGTTTTTGGCTATACATGTAGTCGTACTGGAGTCTTGTGCCAGTATGTGATGTGATCTGCAAAGACCTATCACAAATAAATTTTGAATGGATGACACTTAACTACTGGTGGCTCTCTATCCAGCCTGACTTGCAGTGCACTGGGCACCCGTAAGGGTAAAGGAGAAACAGGCTGATGTGAAATTGTTTGCTGACACCCTGCACACACAAGACCATGTATTCCAACAATTGGCTGCATATACTCAGCGTACACCATGCCAGAAGTGCGTAAGCCTGCATGCACATGTTGAGTGTCTACCAAAGGGTGATTGTTCCAATGACATACAACACATACCTTATTTAATCCCACTCAGAGCAGATACTACTCACACCCAGTTCTAAATTTGAGTAGCATGTATATGGATTTCAAAACAAAGACGAGGTGTATTTTACATTTTGGTTATTGACTTAAAGATTGAAATAAAGAATTTTTCTATCTAAATATTCCCACATTGAGTACTCAGTTGCTTTGGGGTGCACGGGGTGTTTTGGCACCTCAGGGAGTGATGACCCTGCCCATAATCGTGTAGTCCCAGCCTCGGCTGGCTCCGGCAGACAGTACCCGGAAAGGGTCCCTTGCCAGGGTTACGGTGAAGCCAGTGGCAGCAGGCTGATGGATCCTGAATCAAGCGCTTGAAAGTTATTGTCATCGACGATCGACTCAGCTCAGTGCCACTCGGAGGAACCTTGTCTGTGGTCAACGGGTGGCACAACAGGCCAGTTAGCAGCAACTGCGGGGCAGCTTGTACACTCCCAGTTCTGTTACACTTCCGTGTATCCCTGGATCAGGGTGTGCAGGCCCAGAGAGAATCGACGATAGGGGCACGACATTGCGGGTCTGCTTTTTTACTGTGCAAGGCCAGGAGGGAGTAAGTGCTGTGGCGGCAGGAAAGTGCGAAGGTGTTAAACCCTCTCACCTCTTTTTCCTATGGAATGATGGACTGCTGATTATCACTCAGTTGCTTATAAATGTGTCAGTAAATTGTGATATATTACACAAATATTCATCAGTGGACACTGCCCAAGGAAAATGTTCAAGTGCCCGGTAACTGGCACCTACAGACTCATTTATTCTACTTCTGAACTGCAAGCGTGGACTTCGCCTGTTCTAGATGGTCTCATGTCGGGCCACCACTCTGACTGATCAAATGAAGTGCAGCAAGCCTCGGCAGTATTTTCAACACAGTTGCAGAGATTTGAGCCAGAAGCTGATCTGACACCTGTGATGGTACAGTGTGCAAGCGTTTACAGTTGGACTGAGAGATGAAGGCAGGGGAGCTTGGCCGATGGTACTGTAGGATGAATGTAGTTCAAGAAACTGTAGTCTGTTATTATTACTATAGAAGTTAATTGATGCATGTGCATTGTATATTGAAAATGTGGTTGTGTATTGACCATTTTAGAACTACTTCAAACTGGAGGTGAAGTCCATTATATCCAGCAGGATCACTCAGTTTCACTGAAGAACTCAGACTATAGCAGAATAATAGGCGTGTTGTATGTATGCATTACAGCATGCATATTTATTTAATTGAAATAAATTGTGGAATTGTTAGAGCAGTCTGACACCACTTCTTTTTCCTTGAGTCTTGAAGTTTTGAAAAGATGATTTTTTGTTGCAATGAGCAGCAACTCATCCATTATCATATGGAGCCATTGCTTCAGTTCTAAGCAGTCATATTTCTTGTTCTGTTGAGAATGGCTGAGGACATGTATGTGCACTGGACAACCTAAATGAGCTGTAGGTTTTCTGGAAGTCTGTAAATCACCCTTTCTATACCGTTGTGTACTCCTTATGAATGTCTGATACATGCACAGCATGTATCAGCCAATGAGAGCCGTTCAAAAGTCTTTTCTGTCCAGATGGTGATGGCGGATGTTAATTGGACAAAAGTTATCAGCAGACTCAGCAGACATGACAGTGTCAATGAATCCTGTGCTTTACTGTTTTAAAATGTATGAGAATTGATCAACACTTTAATCTCAGTTCAGGCTATAAGTGGATTCAGCCAGACACAGGAATAAAGCTTAGTTGCTTTTATTGTGTGAAAATAATAGTGGACAAAAACATGAATACAATTTTTCCAGACTGATTCCAATCTGACTACTTGCATGAGCAATATTTTCCAGCTAAAGGAATTAGAGGACTTCTTTTGATAGTCCAAATCTGGGGGGTCAGTGTAAGGTCATTGTAAAGGAGAAATGAGGACGTGGGGAGTCCTTTGGTGTGTGTTCGGTGAGCACAGGCACCATTTATTCAATTTATTCATATGATGGTATTCATGGAAATTGGTGGGAACAAAATAACCTAGGGCTGATGGAGAGACTTTCAGTTGGGATGCAGTGATCGGTGATCAATGGAAGATCTCTGACCATTAGAGATTTAGTTCTGGAAAATATAAGAGCATTGATAATCATTAAGTATTAAAGGGACAGGAATACTCCACTAACGTCCTGTGTGCAAAAGTGGACAGTCCTACGTGCGATACGGGACGTGTAAAGATTGTTTTGATTTTCTCAGGTGTGAAAAGCTGAATTTCATTGAGCAACTGTCTAGACTATAGAGATATTGGAGTGTTTAAATCACAATTATTTTAAAGTTAGAAATCAATGAAATGAAATAAAGGCCAACTGTAAGAGAAGCCTACTTGCATGCCATTGTTTCTTCGATCATTTTGGTGGTCTTGTCCATGAGTTGTTTCTAGATGCTGCTTATTACTAATTGATAATTTAAAATTAAATGTTGAACTTCAGATACCTGATGTCATTTTTATTCCTGATCCTCATTGCTTGTGATGATTTTGTCCATAAAACAGATGCAGATCCAGGGGAGGGGGTCTGCAGTGTAGCATTACATGTACCTACTCCTTGTATCAAAATAAAGAAGTGTTGATCCACAGGGGAAGTCTGTTGTCATCCCTGCATTGAGTCCTGAGTATTTGTACATTTTTATTTGTTACACCAGGGTAGAATTTCCTGATTTTTTGATTGAACAAGAATCAGTCACATGATATGCCACAAAAACACAAATATTGGATTGCAAGAACATGAGCGAAGTTTCCCGTGGTACATCAGTAATGTACCCTATGCGTATACGCATTGAAAGTGTCGTTTCCCTTCTTTGTGTTGGTGTGACCTTGGATACGAGGCTGCAAAAGACATTGGTGTGACCTTGGATACGAGGCTGCACAGCCATGCTGGGACTATGTAAGTTTAGGTATGTGAGTGCTGTGGGACAACGGAGCACTATTTCTGTCATACTGCAATTTTTGTTTACATTGTTCGTTCTTAACTGGGTGAATTTCGCCACAATGTCATTGTAATGTCAGCAGATGTAATATGTTGATATTAAGAAGCAGTTTTCTCCATTTTCAAAAACAAGATCAGAACTGGATCTGTGAGTGGACACGATGGCGGAAGCACTGACTACCCTTCAGTTTTGTGGATTTGATCCACTTCCTAATGGTTTCACCCGAAGTTGCCAAGAGGAACCAGTGACTGTTGACCAACAATCCAGCATCTTACAGTTACTGCAGCATCAAGCCTGTATGCAGAGAGTCATACTGCAACAGTTTCACCAAATCCACACACTGAAGGCAATGATCACCCAGATTATTGGCGAGCAGCAACGACAGAATAGCTACATTCACAACCTGGAATCCATGCTGCATTGTGACAAGACAAAGTCTTCCAAAGATGTCCCAGTAACTCCAGTCACCATCAATGAGTCTACACCCAAGAGTCCTGAAGCCCCCAGAGTCCCCTCTAGACACCCAAAAGCAGTCCCTGCCAGTGCTCGAATCGATGATGAGCCAAACCATGAGAGTGGAGGCACAACAAGTGGACACAGTCTGCGGGAAGCCCTGCAGCGAGATCCAGCCATACGGAGGGTCGTGGATATGAAGCTTGATGGTCCCAAGAGGATGTGTCCCATGAGCCCAAGGTGGTGCAGCAGTTGCTACAGGTGTGGGATAACCTGGAAGTGAAGGGTGGCCTACTGTTTTACAGGACTGGTGGTGCCAAGGTCAAATACTTGGCAGTACTGCCCCATGGGATGAAATATGACGTCTTCAGGAGCCTTCATCACAGTATGGAGACACTAAGCTATGGACAGGTGCTAAAACTTGTGCAGCAGAAGTTCTTTTGGCCCAATCTTCACAATGAGACCATGGCGTACATGAGGCAACACCGGAAGCAGTCGAAGCGGATGTCCACTCCTGCCATTCCTCCACCAGAGGAGTTCCGAGACTAATGTACATGATGAGTCGCTAAATACTAGTTGTGTACCTAAATGCCTGAATGTATTTGGTTGGTGCTTTGAATTTAATAATAGAATGATACCTGTCGTTAAGTTATGCTGTATAATATGTGTATTATATATTTGTATTAAACTCAGTTTTATTTGCATTGCTGAGGACAGCAATGATTTAAGATGGGGCGAGTGTGGCAGAGCCACAAATGTTTGTTATTAAGTACACATTTTTACAGAGAAGTAGTTCCCCTTTAAAGTGTTTAACTTTAGCTTAGAGTTCTTGATTTTTTTCCAGTAGTGTGCCCCCCTGTTCATTTGTTTAAGCCCTAGTTTCCCCCATATAGAGTTACCACATGGTCTGGTCACACTCCGTGTAGCAGATCAGCAGAGACCAGTCTCCTTCACATGTACCTATGTATTGTTCCTCCTAACTGGAGTGTGGTTTTTCTGCTTGAGCCCTATTCTGCTAGGAGTCAGTGATTGAAGTCCGAGTGTAAACTCATAAGGTCCATTTTACGCACTGTGTTGGGTTTGGGTTTCGATTTTGAGTCTTTTAAAGTCTTAGTCTTTTAAAGTCCTTGAGTCCTTTTAGTTTTTTTTTCTTTCATTTTTCCTGTACTTTTTCATCACTAAATTATTTTTTGTCCCTTTTTGGAGTCAAATATTGGTGTCTGAGTCCTTATTAATTCAGTTTCCTGCAACTTTTCCTTCAAAGATCCTTGGTTTAGAGTTTTTGTTGTTTTGCTAATTCCCCATAGTGTGCCATTTTTCCCTGTTACAATTACATGTGACAAAATAAAGTAGCTTTCTGGTAAATTTCTTCAGAAATTTCAAGACTGATTGTCCTTCCTACAAGTTATTATATTTGGTTCAATTTGTTCAACTGAAGACAATGTTGGTTAAGACAATTCAATGAAATGAAACGCATTGTGATGGAGTAAACTATATGCATTTCACTTTGTCCCCAAGTGTTCGTTAACTCTATTACCATGATATAATGAAACACCTGTCTGTTGTAATGAGGTCCCTGGGTTTTGTTCATCATCATTGGTAAAGGGCACCCCGAGTGTACGAACACCATAGAGGCATACATAGCAGGAAACAATTGCATAATGTTTACAATATCCAACAAATGTTAACTTCACTGTCAACAATTTTAGCTCTAACTAAAAGCATCATGTATCTTGCAAAGAAGAGACAGACTGGTGGAAAAAGTCCAACTTGGCAGACAGCTCACACACTGTGAGACTGTACATGTCAAGGGCATGCCAAACAAGTGAGAACCTGTGTGTTGATGCCATGTTTTTCCACCAAAGGGATATAGCTGCTTCTATGGAAAACTACCATCTCCTTTTCCTGCACAGAGCTTATAAAGTGAAGTTGTGCTATGGTGACTAGTGAAGAAAGTCAGCTGTATCACTGTTGTAGTGATGGGATTCAACAGAGTTTTATCAAAGATTCAAAGAGTTACTGTACATGTCGTCATCATCATCAGCCTATGTCATCCCACTGCTTTGCGAAGGCCTCTCCCAAGCGAGGAGGCCTCTCCCTTAACATTTTCATTTTACTGACAGAAGTGGTAACTCGCCACCTTGCTTTGCTGAGCAACTCATCCCACGATGGCTGGTGAAGTAAATCTGATGAGAGCTACTTGCTGAGTGTTTTATACGGGAGCTGATCATATGAATGTCAAGCTGGGAACAGGTTGAGGCTGTTTTTAGCAGAATCTGATGTTTGCCGGTTAACAGACACCCAGTCTAGAATTGGTATTCAAATATTTCAGCTAGGTTTCCTGATCTAGTTTGAGATTGGTTGCAGAGTTTTCCCAGCAACAATGGAAGACGTATTCATAAATAGAGTATAACAATAAATGACATTGTTTGATTGTTCCAGTTGTTTATTGATAATAAAAATATAAAATGAATTGTTGAAATGTATGAAATGCCTGTACTTGGAATGTTTGATAGCAGTAAATTTCTGCAAATTATGAAACACTTGTACAATGTAACACTGCCACATAAGGCATGTGTACACTTTGAAAGATGCCATAAATATCCGACAGACTCATTCCTGTGGCTGGCCAGTGCTGCACCTCATCCATCACTTCCATCAGGGAGCCATTCAGTTACATTCCATTAAATTGTTTATTTCTGTGAGTCTCCTGATTGGATTGGTGGAGTGAGCAATGTGGCTTTTGGAAGGCACAGTTGAAAACATGTGAAGGATTAGCTAAACTTATTTGTTACAGCTTATCAATTGAACTAAATGCTAACTTTAAAAAAGATGCATGTATATGCCATTTTTTCTCTTGTCATCTTTACTTACGGTATTTTTGTCCTTATGGTAATTTTGTCCTTAAATAACTTGGATTCCAATGAAAGAGTGTTTGAAATTCTTCTAAACTTCTTATAGCTTGTGACTCTAATTGTCAACACTAGGAGAAGCTATCCGAGTATGACATTATTTCTTTAATCTCATTAACTTTACATGTTGTGGTTTTTACTTACTTTCCAGATGCTGCTTATTATTGAGAATTTGAAATGAAAGGTTGAACTTGAGAAACCTAGTCATTGTTACAGTACTGCTGATCCTCTTGCTTGTGTTGGTTTTGTCCATAAAATTGTTTATTTTGTAAATTGGAATATTTTGACTGGACGTCCTCAGTACACAAAAACCAAAAGCCCCTGTGACGGGCAATTTGTACCCAAAGTTGCTGACTTCAAGTATTTCTTACCACCAGTGAACACCCACTGAATCATTATTGTCCAGGTAGTTTCTCAAGGTAGCTTCATCTCGTCTGGATGGCTGAATATTCCCAGCAGTGACCAGTACATGTAACTTCCATTTGTAGTTTGGAACTAGCAGCAGACTATTCTGAGAGGGCTGGTTGGTATGCGACTTCAAGTTGGTGGCAGCAGCGAGGGATAACAGAGTATTATTGGCAAACTTGTGGTATGCAGAATATCAGGACAGATTGTTTGAATTACTGGTTGAGTTATATTACCTACCGGTACTCTAAGTATTGAAATAAAGAAATGTTGGTCTGCAGTGGAAGTTTGTTGTCATCCTTGCATTGAGTCGACTTGTGCATTTTTATTTATTATTTCATTTAACGAGAATTTATTGCTTGACATTCCAATAAACACATGTATTGGATTGCGAGAACATGGGTGATGTTCACCAATGTAAATGAGTGATGTAGTGCACAGGTTACATTACCTTAATCTTTCATAGGGTCACAGGTTGAAAATGTTGTTTCACCAGTTCATTGGTGTGGCCTTGGATATGAGGTTGTACAACCACACTTGTATGCTGTGTTAGTTTATGTATGCTGTAGAGTGCCACACGGGACATTGATGTCTTATTTCTTTCATGACCATAATTTTTGTTTACATTGTTCATTCCATATGGAAACATTGGTGTACTCTGTCCGTCTTTAGGAGACTACTGTTCGAAACGTTGAGTTATTCCCCGGTTCTTCTCAGAACCACACATACTCCAGAAAAAGATTTATCCATGGTGTAACCGCAATTGTTTTACTCATACGTGACTATTTTGTTTGACAGTACAGGCCAAGAAGCAGTAGGATCCCCCCTTGTATTGTGAGATGCATACTCTTCTTTGTTTTGTAATCCATTGTGCTTATCCCAAACTTCTTATTTGTTTGTTGTGTACTTCAGCAGGGTTTTTCCTGGGTGTGTCATTTGGCTGTACTAGAATTGAGATGGGCAAAACCAAGAGTAGCTTTATCAGAGGTTCAGGATTTGAAACAACAAGCAAACCTTGGCCTGGATCGTATCTGAAGTACCAAGTTGCTGACACTTGATGAGAGTGATGCCTGGTTGTGTTTGAAGACCACTTTCTTCAGTTTGATGCTGCACTTTTGAGCCTGTGTTGCAGAGACAACTGAGGGTGCTGCGGTGGATTGAGTGAGCTTGAGATGCATGAGATCAACCGTCGCTGGTGATATGCTGATTATTTTATGAAATGAAATAAATGTTATCTTTAAAAGAAGATAATTATGTGACCTGGTACATCGTAATCAGGAATAAGTTGCTTGAGGCCATTTTATGTAATGGCCCAGTAAAGGGGGGATGTGGGTAAATGTTGAAAAATGTGGCAGTTTCTGTATATTTTGGAAGTGTATGTATGAAAGGTTACACTTGTAGTGTGTACCAGTTGAAAGCTTATGTACATGATCAGAAAGAGAATTTCACATCTTAGAAAGTCAATTTGGGACATATTCCTGATTTTGGGGTCACATATATGTACATGCCATTGTTTATCTAGTCATCTGTGTTTTTGTTGATTTTGTCAGTAAATTTCTTTCTAGATCCTGCCCCACCCCCAAATTTCTGGTGCCCCCAGGCCCCCCCATTGAAAAAAAAGAGTAATGGATATTGAACAAGGCTAAAACCTTGCCCCCCAAAAACACCACTGAAAGCTGGTTGCCCCCCCCCCCATAAGATGCTGCTGCCCCTTTCCACCTGTAAAATCCTAGCTACGCCACTGCCGGGCCAGTAATGACAGCAAAATAAAAGTTACTATGACAAAGCAAAATGTTTTGGGAATGCACCTTGTTCTCTTTACAATCTGTTACCGTGATATAAAAAAACAGTTGTTGCCTATTGTGATGGGGTCCTTGGTTTTTGTTCACCCACAGGGGCAAATGGCACCCTCGGTGTACAAAACACCGTGGACTCCTACACTACAGGCAACAATTGTGCAGTGGTTATGATACAATGTGGCATCAGAGCTTTACTTCACTCTCAACCTATTTCAGCTCTGACTGCATCCCGTCACTCGCAAGGGAAGAGATACACACTGCAGGCTGGTGGAAAACTCCCATTTGGCATACATCTCTCACACACAAAGACTGGTCATGTCAAGAGAAATTGGTCTTACGTGTTCAGCTTGTCCCATTCCAAACAAGTGAGAACCTGCGTGTGGATGCCATGTTTTAAAGGGATGCTGCTTCTAAAGAAAGTGTCATCTCTTGTTCCTGCACAGAGCTTATAATCTGTAGTTGTGCTGTACAGACAAGTGAAAAAAGTCAGCAGTATCACTGTTGTGATGATTATTTGGTTCAGAGTTTTATCAAAGATTAAAGAGTCACATGTCATCATCATCACCAGACTAAGTCATCCCGCTGCTGAGCAAAAGCCTCTCCAAAACTGTGGCAAGTTTGTGTGTATATCTTTGCCAAACTGTTGATCCTGTGTGATTGACTTTTGTCTCATTCTCATTTTACTGTGTGTAGTGGTAACTCACAGCCGTGGTCTCAGACTTGACAAGTGTCTCATTTTAGCAGAAACTGAGGCTGGTTGACAGAGACCTATTTTTGAACTGGTGTTAGACAAGTTTTCAGTCGGGCTGCCTTATCCATTTTCAGACAGTTGGCAGTGTTCTCCCAACAACTTTAGAATCAAGATTTATAATTTGTGGAGTTTGAAATAAAATATTACGAAACCAGAGTTACCCCTTATTCACTTCTTAAAGTTGAAAGTCATTGGTAAGATTCATGAATAGAGTGTGACAATAAATGACTAATATGCTTTGTTGGTTGAGCTCTTTCTTATTGTTAACAAGCATGTAAAAATGAAGAAGTATTGAAAAGCCTAATGCTGTCTGTATTTTGAGTGTTTGTAGCCATAACGTTTCCACAAATTGTGATGCACAAGTTCATTGTGACTTCGCCAAATTAACAAGCTGACTGTTTAGTTTGAAAAGATACCAAAAATATCTGTTGGACTCATTTCTTCAGGGAGCAGTAACTCATCCATTTCATCTTCTCCCAGAACCATTTACTTTAGTTCTATGCATGTCATTTATTTCTTTGTGTCTCCTGTTTGGATTGGCTGAGTGAATTAGCAGCATGGCCGATTGCAGATAATATTCAGCAGCTGCTGACAGAAGTCCAGTGCATAAAATGTGAAGGTTCATTTGAAAATTATTTTGTATTAGTTATGAATTGAAATAAATGCTATTAACTCTAAAAGAAGATATGCATACCATTGTTTCTCTGGTCATCTTTGCATGTGGTGGTTTCATCCAAAAATTTCTTTCCGTATGCTGCTTGTTCCAAGTTTCACTGAACTGTTATTTTCCAGGTACGTGTAGTTTCTCACAAGGCAGCCCCATCTTGTCACTCTGGACTGTATACAAGTTGTATGGTGGATGGCTGAGTATATTCGGAAGTGACTACGTCCTGCGACTTGTAGTTTGGAACTACCATAGCAGCAGACCATTCTAAGAGGGTTGGTTGGTATGCAGATTTGACTTGGTTTTGGAGTTACCAGCAGCAGTGAAGGATGACAGAATATTATTTGGGAGCTTGTGGCAAGCAGATTATGACAGATTTGTTGATTTACTGCTGTAACATTACCTACTTGGTGTATCAAAATAAAGAAGTGTTGGTCCGCAGGGAAGTCTGTTGTCATCCTTGCACTGAGTCCTCAGTATCTCTACATTTTTATTTGTTATACCACAGTAGTAGATTGTGATTTTTTATTGATCAAGAATTAACCACATGATATGCCACAAAAATGCATATACCGGATTGCGCGAACATGAGCAATGTTCATGAGTGACGTACCCCACAGGGTTACACATTGAAAGTGTCATTTCTACCACTTTGTACTGTTGTGATCTTGGATGCAAGGTTGTACAGCAGTGCTGGTACTACGTTAGTTCATGTATATGAGTGCGCTTTGGGGGGCATTACTGCCACGACCGCTTTTTTTTTGTTGGTATAGCTCGGTCATGTTTTAAGTGGGGCAATTTTGCTGTAATTTCATTGTACCAGTAATGTCAGCAGATGAAATAGGGAAAACATTTTCTTAAAATTTAACCTTTTTCCAAAAACTAGATCAGAATTCCAATTTTTTGCAGGAAAGCATCAGCACAAAGAAAATGCCAAAACACTGTTCATGTGTGAGGACAGCGGTTCTAAATTCTGCATGGCCACAGGCATGACACGGAGACTCTACAATATTCAGATGTTACCCATGACAAATTATACAATAGCTTTCAGGAAAATTTCTTCAGAAATGTCAAGATTGATGGTACCCCTTACCAGTTACTCATTTTACTCGACTTTGGTTATCAACTGAAGACTGTTAGTGGAGACAATTCAGCGAAATGAAATGCATCTCAACACAGTAAAATGTATTTCACTTTGTCTCCTTGCATTCATAACATCTATTACCCAGATGTAACACAACAATTGCTGCCTGTTGTGATGGGGGTCCATGGGTTTTTTCACCCTAAGGGGCAAATGGCACCCTCACGTGTACAAAACACTATGGACCCCTACACAGCAGGTAATTAACAGTCGTATAATTTTTATGATAGCTCGGCTCTGTCTAGAAGCTTTTCTGTCACTTGCAAAGAAGAGACAGACAGTGAAATAAAGTTCAACTTGATATACATCTCACAGGCAAAGACCATATGCCATCTTCTTTTCCTGCACAGAGTTGTGCTATGGATGGAGACTAGTGAAGAAACTCAGCAGCACTGGTGTTGGGATTGGATCCAACAGTTTTATCAAGGATTTAAGAGTTACGTGTCATCATTATTATCATCACCAGCCTATGCCATTCCACTGCTGGGCAAAGGCCTCTCCTAAACGAGGAGGATTTTCCCTTTGCAAGGTTTTTTATTTTACTCTGTGACAGAAGTGGTAACTCACCACCTTGGTTTGCAGAGTGACTTTTTACTTGAATTCCATTGTCAAATTGTTTATTTCTTGGGTCTCCTGTTTGTATTGGTTGAGTGATCAACCTGTTTTGTAACACACACATTTGAGAACATGTGAAGATGATCTTAAAATTATTAGTTTATGGCTTATGAATTGAAATAAATGCTAACTTTAAAAGAAAAAACATGTATGTTGCATTTTTCTCATCATCTTTATGCGCATTAGTTTTGTTCATAAATTTTCAGATGTTGCTTGTTTCACTTGTTTCATGGCCAGAGTATGATAACAGAAACTTTGTATTAAGTCCAGCAGCCGAGTGTTAATTAACAGATGTAAAAACAGACGTTTAAAAATAAAGACATTTTGGACCTTGTGGCTGTCTCTACTTTGAGCGTTTTTCACATAGTGTGTTGCTCTTGCATTTCTGCATAAACAAGGCAACGGTTGCATTCAGCAGTGACTCATCTATCACACCCATCACAGAGCCATTCACTTTAGTTGTGTGCAGTTTATTTCTTTGAGTCTCCTGTTTGGACTGGCTGAGTGAGTTACCATAATAGCATGGTTGGTGGCAGATAATATTCAGCAGCAGCTTACAGATATCCAATTTAGAACATTGAAATGATCATTTTGAAATTATTTGTTATTGCCTATGCATTGAAATAGACATAAACTTTAAAAGAAGATATATGGTTGTCGTTGGTTTGTCGTATTTGCTTATTTGGGGTTTGTCCATAGATTTCCTTACTGGTTTTGCTCTTAATCAATTTCATGGATAAAGTACATTAATGGAAACTAACATATTAGTCCAGAAGCTTATCAACAGACGTATGAAAATAAAGAAATGTTGAACTTGAAGAAAACCTCATGCTGTCTGTGTTTTGAGTGGTTGATAGCTGTTAAATTTTCCTCGGATTATGTGTGATGTATACAGTGTGACATTTTGGCATGAACAAGGCAATATTTTGGCCGACTCACTTCTGTTACAGTGAAGTAACAACTCATCCATCACATCCATCACTGATTAGAACCATTAACCTTGATAGTTCAACGCAGATGATTATTTCTTTGAGTCTCCTGTTTTGACTTGCAAAGTGAACTAGCAATATGGCTGATTGCAAATTATGTTAATCAGCTGCTGACAGATCCAGCAATAAACATGGGAGGATTATTTCAAGTGGAGTTGATGGAAAGTCCAGTTTTTGAATTAAGGGTTTTGTTTTCTTGATGTGATAGAACCTATCTGAATTTCATCACGGAAATAACTTGGATTCCGATAAAAGAATGTTTGAAATTCTTTTAAACTTCTTATAGCTTGTGACTCTTATTGTCAACACTTGGAGAAGCCATCCGAGTATGTCATTATTTCTTTAATCTCATTAACTTCACATGTTGTGGTTTTTGTCCATAAATTACTTACTTTCCAGATGCTGCTGATTATTGAAAATTTGAAATGAAAGGTTGAACTTGAGAAACCTAGTTATTGTTACAGTACTGCTGATCCTCTTGCTTGTGTTGGTTTTGTCCATAAATTTGTTTTTTTTGTAAATTGGAATATTTTGACTGGACATTCTCAGTACACAAAAACCAAAAGCCCCAGTGACAGGCAATTTATACCCAAAGTTGCTGACTTTTCTTACCACCAGTGAACGCCCACTGAAATGTTATTGTCCAGGTAGTTTCTCAAGGCAGCTTCATCTCTTCTGGATGGCTGAATATTCCTAGCAAGGACCAGTTCATGTAACTTTCACTTGTAGTTTGGAACTAGCAGCAGACTATTCTGAGGGGGCTGGTTGGTATGCGACTTCAAGTTGGTGGCAGCAGCGAGGGATGACGGAGTATTATTGGCAAACTTGTGGTACTCAGAATATCAAGACAGATTGTTTGAATTACTGGTTGAGTTATATTACCTACCGGTACTCTAAGTATTGAAATAAAGAAGTGTTGGTCCGCAGTGGAAGTTTGTTGTCATCCTTGCATTGAGTCGACTTGTACATTTTTATTTATTATTTTATTTAACGAGAATTTATTGCTTGACATTCCAATAAACACATGTATTGGATTGCGAGAACATGGGTGATGTTCACCAATGTACATGAGTGATGTAGTGCACAGGTTACATTACCTTAATCTTTCATAGGGTCACAGGTTGAAAATGTTGTTTCACCAGTTCATTGGTGTGGCCTTGGATATGAGGTTGTACAGCCACACTTGTATGCTGTGTTAGTTTATGTATGCTGTAGAGTGCCACATGGGACATTGATGTCTTATTTCTTTCATGACCACAATTTTTGTTTACATTGTTCATTCCATATGGAAACGTTGGTGTACTCTGTCCGTCTTTAGGAGACTACTGTTCGAAACATTGAGTTATTCCCTGGTTCTTCTCAGAACCACACATACTCCAGAAAAAGATTTATCCATGGTGTAACCGCCATTGTTTTACTCATACGTGACTATTTTGTTTGACAGTACAGGCCAAGAAGCAGTAGGATCCCCCCTTGTATTGTGAGATGCATACTCTGCTTTGTTTTGTAATCCATTGTGCTTATCCCAAACTTCTTATTTGTTTGTTGTGTACTTCAGCAGGGTTTTTCCTGGGTGTGTCATTTGGCTGTACTAGAATTGAGATGGACAAAACCAAGAGTAGCTTTATCAGAGGTTCAGGATTTGAAACAACAAGCAAACCTTGGCCTGGATCGTATCTGAAGTACCAAGTTGCTGACACTTGATGAAAGTGATGCCTGGTTGTGTGTGAAGACCACTTTCTTCAGTTTGATGCTGCACTTTTGAGCCTGTGTTGCAGAGACAACTGAGGGTGCTGCGGTGGATTGAGTGAGCTTGAGATGCACGAGATCAACTGTCGCTGGTAATGTGCTGATTATTTTATGAAATGAAATAAATGTTATCTTTAAAAGAAGTTAATTATGTGACATGGTACATTGTAATCAGGAATAAGTTGCTTGAGGCCATTTTATGTAATGGCCCAGTAAAGTGGGGATGTGGGTAAATGTTGAAAAATGTGGCAGTTTCTGTATATTTTGGAAGTGTATGTATGAAAGGTTACACTTGTAGTGTGTACCAGTTGAAAGCTTATGTACATGGTCAGAAAGAGAATTTGTGACTTATCCCTGATTTTTGGGTCACATATATGTACATGCCATTGTTTCTCTAGTCATCTGTGTTTTTGTTGATTTTGTCCATGAATTTCTTTCCAGATCCTGTCCCCCCAATTACAAGTGCCCCACCCCCAAATTCCCGGTGCCCCCAGGTGCCCTCCCCCCATTGAAAAAAAAACAGAGTAATGGATATTGAACAAGGCTAAAAACTTGCCCCCCAAAAACACACCACTGAAAGCTGGTGGCCCCCCCCCCCATAAGATGCTGCTGCCCCTTTCCACTAGTAAAATCCTAGCTATGCCACTGCCAGGCCAGTAATGACAGCAAAATAAAAGGTACTGTGACAAAGCAAAATGTTTTGGGAATGCACCTTGTTCTCTTTACAATCTGTTACCGTGATATAAAAAACAGTTGTTGCCTATTGTGATGGGGTCCTTGGTTTTTGTTCACCCGCAGGGGCAAATGGCACCCTTGGGTACAAAACACCGTGGACTCCTACACTACAGGCAACAACTGTGCAGTGGTTATGATACAATGTGGCATCAGAGGTTAACTTCACTCTCAACCAATTTCAGCTCTGACTGCGTCCCGTCACTTGCAAGGGAAGAGATACACACTGCAGGATGGTGGAAAAACTCCCACTTGGCATACATCTCTCACACAAAGACTGGTCATGTCAAGAGAAATTGGTCTTACGTGTTCAGCTTGTCCCATTCCAAACAAGTGAGAACTTGCGTGTGGATGCCAAGTTTTAAAGGGATGCTGCTTCTAAGGAAAGTGTCATTTCTTGTTCCTGCGCAGAGCTTATAATCTGTAGTTGTGCTGTACAGACAAGTGAAGTAAGTCAGCAGTATCACTGTTGTGATGGTTATTTAGTTCAGAGTTTTATCAAAGTTTAAAGAGTCACATGTCATCATCATCACCAGACTAAGTCATCCCGCTGCTGAGCAAAAGCCTGTCCAAAACTGTGGCAAGTTTGTGTGTATATCTTTGCCAGACTGTTGATCCTGTGTGATTGACTTTTGCCTCATTATCATTTTACTCTGTGTAGTGGCAACTCACAGCCATGGTCTCAGACTTGACGAGTGTCTCATCTTAGCAGAAACTGAGGCTGGTTGACAGAGACCTATTCTTGAACTGGTGTTAGACAAGTTTTCAGTCAGGCTGCCTTATCCACTTTCAGTCACTTGGCAGAGTTTTCCCAAGATATTTAGAATCAGCATTTATAATTTGTGGAGTTCGATTTAAAATATTACAAAACCAGAGTTACCCCTTATTCACTTCTTCAAGTTGAAAGTCATTGGTTAGATTCATGAATAGAGTGTGACAATAAATGACTAACATGTTTTGTTGGTTGAGCTCTTTCTTATCGTTAACAAGCATGTAAAAATAAAGAAGTATTGAAAAACCTCATGCTGTCTGTATTTTTGAGTGTTTGATAGTCGTAACATTTCCACAAATTGTGATGCGCAAGTTCATTGTGACTTTGCCACATTAACAAGCTGACCGTTTAGTTTGAAAAGATACCAAAAATATCTGTCTGACTCATTTCTTCAGGGAGCAGTAACTCAACCATTTTTTCTATCCCAAAACCATTTACTTTAGTTTTATGCATGTCATTTATTTCTTTGCGTCTCCTGTTTGGACTGGCTGAGTGAATTAGCAGCATGGTTGATTGCAGATAATATTCAGCAGCTGCTGACAGAAGTCCAGTGCATAAAATGTGAAGGTTCATTTGAAAATTATTTTGTATTGCTTATGAATTGAAATAAATAAATGGAAGAGATAAACATAATCACCGTGGTAGATGACGAATACAGAAAAAAAGATTATCGATGACTCGTGATGTCGTGTTGCTGGAAGCGACGTTTTGGATGCTGGTGCTGCTAGCCTTCATCAGGCAACTGAAGTCTGGATGCTGCAGAGTCTGCTATATACCGCTGGACCGCATCCTCCGCCGTGTACTGCGGACGTAGTATGGGTGTCCTCAGCGGGCATCACTCGCTCCACTCCATTGACACGAAGGGGGAGCCAGAACCCAGGGATGTTGATGCCACTTTCTCTGTTGATGCTGTGTCGGTTGAGGCGGATGTGGATGGCCTCCTTGATGCGTCTGGTGTACCAATGCTGGTCCTCGTCCACTCACTGCCCGCCATCCCAGTTAGGGTGGTGACCAGCTCCCCAGGTGTGTTCGGCTACCACTGACGTTATCCACTCAGGAGAGTCTCACAAGTGAGTCATCACCCTCTCTGTGAGGACCCTCACCGCTGTCGAGACATCTCTTCTTGGGAAAGGCCTCAACTTCGCCGTCACCCCTGACCGCGTACTGGCAACGGAGATCGTGGCCAGTGTGGAGACAGCGCAACACGACATCACGAGTTATCGATCATCTATTTACTCTGTGTTGAAATAAATGCTATTAACTCTAAAAGAAGATATGCATACCATTGTTTCTCTGGTCATCTTTGCATGTGGTGGTTTCATCCATGAATTTCTTTCCATACGCTGTTTGTTCCAAGTTTCACTGAACTGTTATTTTGCAGGTACGTGTAGTTTCTCACAAGGCAGCCTCATCTTGTCACTCTGGGCTGTATACAAGTTGTATGGTGGATGGCTGAGTATATTCGGAAGTGACTACGTCCTGCGACTTGTAGTTTGGAACTACCATAGCAGCAGACTATTCTAAGACAGCTGGTTGGTATCCAGTTTTGACTTGGTGTTGGAGTTACCAGCAGCAGTGAAGGATGACAGAATATTATTTGGGAGCTTGTGGCAAGCAGATTATGACAGATTTGTTGATTTACTGCTGGAACATTACCTACTTGGTGTCTCAAAATAAAGAAGTGTTGGTCCGCAGGGAAGTCTGTTGTCATCCTTGCACTGAGTCCTCAGTATCTCTACATTTTTATTTGTTATACCACAGTAGTAGATTGTGATTTTTATTGATCAAGAATTAACCACATGATATGCCAGAAAAAATGCATTTTCTGGATTGCAAGAACATGAGCGATGTTCATGAGTGACTTACCCCACAGGGTTACAGATTAAAAGTGTCATTTCTACCACTTTGTATTATTGTGATCTTGGATGCAAGCAGTGCTGGTACTACGTTAGTTTATGTATATGAGTGCGCTTTTAGGGACAGTACTACCACAACCACTAGTTTTGTTGGCTTAGCTCGGTCATGTTTTAAGTGGGGCAATTTTGCTGTAATCTTATTGTACCAGTAATGGCAGCAGATGAAAAAGGGAAAACATTTTCTTAAAATGTAACCTTTTTCCAAAAACTAGATCAGAATTTTAATTTTTTGCAGGAAAGCATCAGCACAAAGAAAATGCCAAAACACTGTTTATGTGCGACGACAGCGGTTCTTAATTCTGAGACTCTACAATATTCAGATGTTACCCATGACAAATTGCACAATAGCTTTCAGGAAAATTTCTTCAGAAATGTCAAGATTGATGGTACTCCTTACCAGTTACTCATTTTACTTGACATTGGTCAACTGAAGACTGTTAGTGGAGACAATTCAGTGAAATGAAATGCATCTCAACACAGTAAAATGTATTTCACTTTGTCTCCTTGCATTCATAACATCTATTACCCAGATGTAATACAACAATTGCTACCTGTTGTGATGGGGGTCCATGGTTTTTTTTCACCCTAAGGGGCAAATGGCACCCTCATGTGTGCAAAACACTATGGACCCCTACACAGCAGATAATTAACAGTCGTATAATTTTTATGATAGCTCGGCTCTGACTAGAAGCTTTTCTGTCACTTGTAAAGAAGAGACAGACGGTGAAATAAAGTTCAACTTGATATACGTCTCACAGGCAAAGACCGTACGCCATCTTCTTTCCCTGCACAGAGCTTATAAAGTGAAGTTGAGCTGTGGATGGAGACTAGTGAAGAAACTCAGCAGTATCACTGGTATTGTGATTGGATTCAACAGTTTATCAAGGATTTAAGAGTTACATGTCAGCATTATTATCACCAGCCTATGTCATCCCACTGCAGGTCGAAGGCCTCTCCTGAACGAGGAGGATTTTCCCTTTGCAAGGTTTTTTATTTTACTCTGTGACAGAAGTGGTAACTCACCACCTTGGGTTGCAGAGTGACTTTTTACTTCCATGAAATTGTTTATTTCTTGGGTCTCCTGTTTGTATTGGTTGAGTGATCAACATGGTTTGTGACACACACATTTGAGAACATTTGAAGATGAGCTTAAAATTATTAGTTTATGGCTTATGTATTGAAATAAATGGTAACTTTAAAAGAAAATACATGTATATTGCATTTTTCTCTTGTCATCTTTATGCGCAGTAGTTTTGTCCATAAATTTTAAGATGTTGCTTGTCACCAATTTCATGGCCAGAGTATGATAACAGAAACTTTGTGTAAGTCCAGCAGCGGAGTGTTAATTACAGATGTAAAAGCAGACGTTTAAAAATAAAGACATTTTGGATATTGTGGCTGTCTCTACTTTGAGTGTTTTTCACATAGTGTGTTGCTCTTGCATTTCTGCATAAACAAGGTTGCATTCAGCAGTGACTCATCTGTCACACCCATCACAGAGCCATTCACTTTAGTTGTGTGCAGTTTATTTCTTTGAGTCTCCTGTTTGGACTGGCTGAGTGAGTTACCATAATAGCATGGTTGGTGGCAGATAATATTCAGCAGCAGCTTACAGATATCCAATTTAGAACATTGAAATGATCATTTTGAAATTATTTGTTATTGCCTATGCATTGAAATAAACATAAACTTTAAAAGAAGATATATGTATGTTGTTGATTTGTCATATTTGCTTATTTGGGGTTTGTCCATAGATTTCCTTACTGGTTTTGCTCTTAATCAATTTCATGGATAAAGTACATTAATGGAAACTAACATATTAGTCCAGCAGCTTATCAACAGATGTATGAAAATAAAGAAATGTTGAACTTGAAGAAAACCTCATGCTGTCTGTGTTTTGAGTGGTTGATAGCTGTTAGATTTTCCTCAGATTATGTGTGATGTATACAGTGTGAAATTGTGGCATGAACAAGGCAATATTTTGGCTGACTCACTTTTGTTGCAGTGAAGTAGCAACTCATCCATCACAGATTAGAACCAATTACTTTGATAGGTCTATGCAGGTGATTATTTCAGCAGTATGTTAATCAGCAGCTGATAGAGATCCAGTTATGAACATGGGAGGATTATTTTCTGCTAGAATTGACGGAAAGTCCAGTTATGGACTTAATGGTTTTGTTTGTTTTGATAGGGATAGAAGTTGACTGAGCTTCATCAAGGAACCGTCTTGGACTGATAAAACAGTGTTTAAATTAATCTGAAATTCTTAAAGTGTTATTTAAATGTCAACACTAAGAGAAGCCATCCGAGTATGTCATTGTTTCTCTGATCTCCTTGATTTTACCTGTTGTAATTTTGAATTGTAATTGCGAATTTGAAATGAAAGGTAAAACTTGAGAAACCCAGTCACTGTTCCTGCTGATCCTCTTGCCTGTCTTAATTTGTGTCCATAACATTGTTAATTTTGTAATATTTCTTGACAGGATGTCCTCAGAACACAGAGTGCAAAATGTCCAGTGAATGGCAACTTGTACCCAAAGTTGCAGACTTTATTTTTAATCACCAATGAACACCACTGAACTTTTGTTTTCTAGGTAGTTTCTCACAGGGAAGCTTCATTGTTACTCTCAGTTTCAATTAGAATATATGGTTGATGGCTGAGTATTTTCAGAAGTGAATACATATAGTTTGAAACTAGCAGCTGGCTACCTGCTCCAAGAGTGAACAAAAGAGGGCATGGTTTGAAATGAAATTGAAAATCATTTGGTACACACTCACCGCATAGACTTAGAATTTTTGCGCATTTGACGCGAAGTACGCCAACTACGCACAACAAATTTAGTCTAATATAGTCTTTGCGTGCACGCTGAACATGTGCAAGAACCCGGGTTAGAAAACTTAGGGAGGCTTGTTGCTGTATGGCTTTGTGAGTTGATGGAGGTATTGCCAGCAGAAAGGAGGGATAACAGTATTATTGACAAACTTATGTGCAAAGCAGAATTATCCAGACAGATTTGTTGAATTACTGGTTTAGTTACATTACCTTCTCAACATATTGAAATGAAGTATTAGTCTGCAGAGGAAGTCTGTTGTCATCCTTGCATGCATCATAATTTATCAGAGCACAGTAGTAGATTGTGATATTTTTTCAAACGAGAATTAACCATGCCACAAAAATGCCTGTACCAGATCTTCAGAATATGAGCAATTTATGCTGATGTTCATGGTTGTATATGAATAGTGTGACGGAAAGTGTATAGGACTAGAGCTAGTCTAATTTTATTAATGAGTTGCAGTGCACGTACCTGATTGGCTAGTGACTTGGTAACGTGTGCTGGCTAGGCATAGCGTAGCGCGCTGTGTGCACATGGTCGTGCTACTGCAGTGAGCGCTGCGATCGCATTATAGTTAGTTTTTGCTTGTTGGACTTCGCAGAGTGAAGTTGGTGAGTTGGCACGGAGCTAAAGCATTGTCAGCGCTGTGCGAAGTGTTGCGTGGTGCTGATGCGTTGTAAGTACGTGATTGTATAGACTGTACGTGGCTGACTAGTGTGTGTAGCTGACGTGTTGCAAGTACAAGGCTGTGAGAGCTGTACGTTGCTGACGCTGGCTCGCATGCACGTTAGGTGAAGCTCGTACGAAGTTGTACAAGTTGTACTTTGCTGACGCAGTGTGACTGTTGATGCGCTGTGTGTGGCTGATGCGCAGTGAATGGCTGATGCGCATGGTGCATAGTTGATGCATTGGAGTATTGCTGCTGGGGCCCTACGCTTAATTAGTGCTCAATCCAAGTAAGTAAATGCACAGGCAACCAAACCAATCTCCCAATCACTTCACTGTACATTTCAATTGTTGATTTGTGTTGATTATTGTGGAATAATTGAACGTCCTGTACCGACAGTTCTTCTGTCAAGGATTACTTTCTTTACCGGTTGATTGTGTAATTCAACAGAGACTAATTAACACTCGGTCACAATCGGCGGTATATTTCCTCCAAAACGGTCCCGCACCCTTTGCCTTGAGGTCGCTCTGTGTGGTCTCTCGTCTGGGGAAAAGCCTTGGGTTGGGAAGATCGACTCTGCCACTAATGGTGCTTGGTTTGATCCCATCAACTCAGGGTAGGCCCGGGGATGCCCGCCACAAATGGTGTCAGAAGTGGGATGATTGTGACTGATTAAGTTGATTTCTCTGTTAAGAAATTTTGAGTCAGTTGTTGATTGCTCTGCTTTTGTTGTTAATTTTCTTGTGATTTTCTTGTGGGTATTGGTGGTTGCCTGGTCGTCAGTATGAGCAAAGGCTTGCAGGGTCAAGTGAGCACCTCAAGTGCTGAGGCCGAGGTGCAGCGACTGCGTTTGGAAGCCCAGTTTCTGCAGAGGGAAAATGACCTAATTGCGAAGAAGCTGGAGGCTGCCATGAAACAGCAGTCGGGTGTTTCCTCAAATATGGGAGGGAACGTTGGCACGCCAGCTGGGAGCGGGCGTGTGCTCCATCGGGTTGATTCAGATGTTGAGTTTCAGTTGCCTGGGGAGACGTCTGGGTACGTCTCTGGAGCAGCTGGGAAGGTGTCAGGCGCAGGTGGAACGCCTGAGTTGGCCCCAAAGATGGGGAGGGAGGTGAGCTTTATGGAAAGTACACCTCTGAAGGACCCAAGCCCAGGGATGAAACCCCAAGCAGGGTTGACGCCATTCGCCTTGGAGCGCGAGAGTCAAGTCATAGACGACCTGACGCTGTTCCTGTCAGGGCAAGGTGGCGTGGAAAAGGGTAAGTCGAGTACTAACCCGTTTGCTTGTGATGGGGAGAAGACCACCCCTAAACAAGTGCACAATGATCTGCTAAGTTTCGCAACTCGCCCCGTCGAGGCGAAGGACAGCAGTTCCGTTGAAGGAGTGGACAGCTCGTCAGTGGGTCCTTGGCCACTGAAACGAGAGGCACGTGTCCATGGTGACTCGGGTCAGAAGGGGAGTTTGGAGCGATTCAATCGCAGGCCAAACATAACTCCTGACCGGTATAGTGGGAAAGTGCTCTGGAAGGAGTACTTCCGCCATTTCGAGTCCTGTCGTGAGGTAAACCAGTGGAGCGAAGAGCAAGCTGCGAAGTGGTTGGCCGCAAGCTTGCAAGGTGACGCACTACGGTTGGTGGGTGACTCAGGCCAAAAGCACACTTACAGTGAGCTGGTGAAGTTGCTTCAGCGCAGGTTCGGGTCAGCTCGACAGAGCGAGAACTATCTCGTTGAGCTGAGGCACCGGCGTCAAAAGCCGAAGGAAAGCTTGTTGGAATTGGGGCAAGCAATCCATGAGTTAACGGTGCGAGCGTACCCTGAAATTCAGGAAGAGGCTAGAGAGAAGTTGGCAAAGAACCACTTTATTGATGCCGTTGACAGTCACTCAGTACGAGAGGGTATAAACAGGGCCCGTCCAAAAACTTTGGACGAAGCAGTCCAGGCTGCCCTAGAGACTGAGAATTTTGAAAAGGTCGAGCAACACAGATTGCTGGATCGGAAGCCCGCCAAGTTGGCGAGGGCTTTGAACTCTGACACAGAACAGAGGTTGGAGACTCTGGAGTTAAGTCTCAAGGAACAGGCCAAGATTTTGGGTTCTGTGGCCGAAATGATGAAGTCATTGTCAGGTCAGATCGCTGGTCAGGGACCAGGCAAAGGCTCGTCTTCTCCAAAGACAAGTAAGTCCGGGAGAGCCGAGCCTGGAACCTTCAAGTGTTTCAAGTGTAAGGAGAAAGGGCATTTTGCCCGGGAGTGCAAGAATGCTCCGAAACAGGGAAACGGCGATCAGCCCCCCGTAGGACCCGCGGGAAGGCTGAGAGACCAAGAGGGTCCAAAAGAAAATTCGGTGACAATGACAGCAGAGGAGAAAAGGGGTCAAAGCAAGACGATGGGCAGAGAATAATTTCCCTGCCTCATTCAAGCCGCAATCCTCGTTATGGGTTGTTTGTTGAGGGGTCGGTGAGGTCGACCAAGTGTCGATTCTTAATTGACACAGGTTCGACTGATACTTTGATAAGTAGTGAAGTGTACCATAAAATCCCAAAAGAGAAGAGACCTGTCTTGGAGACAGTGGATGTCCAAGTCAAACAAGTTGACGGAAGCCAATTAGCTGTGCTGGGAAAGGCTTTGGTGGAGGTGCAAGTGGGTCGAACCACGCACCCAGTGAAAGCCGTCTTTGCCGAAATGAGGTATGATGGTATCCTGGGCATGGATTTTCTCGTGCCAACAGGTGGAAACATAGACTTCCAATTAAGGGAGTGGAGGCTCAACGGTGAGCGAATCAAGTGCATGAATGGTGCAGGCGAACCCTTCATTGGGCGTGTTGTGGTTTCCCAGACTACAGTAATTCCACCAGGTCATGAAGCTGTGGTCCCGGGCAAAATCGCTCGGAAGGGCACAGACTTGCTCGGGCCAGCCCTCGTTGAACCGGTTGAAGGTGGTGGTGACTTAGCCAAGAGAGGCTTGATGCTGGCCAGGTCTCTGGTTGAGACTGAAGGCGATGTTGTTCCGTTGCGGGTGTTTAATCCTGGAAAGGAGAAAAGAGTTGCCCGGGAGGGGACAACTGCGGGAGTGGTTTCCCAGGTTGAAGCTAGTTCAATTCATGAAGAATTCAACGTGGTGGCAAATGCGGACGAGGTGTTGCCCCCGTATTTGCAAGATCTATATGAGAGGGGTACAGCCAATGTGGAGGCCAAGTACCATGAGGATGTCCAGAAATGTCTGATCGACTTTCAAGATGTGTTGTCCAAGGGTGACCATGACATCGGTCACACGGACGTGGTCAAGCATCACATAGACACTGGTGATTCTAAACCGATAAAAGAGAGGGTGAGGCGTCATCCGTACCTGCATCAGCAGGAGATTCAGGAGCAAATACGCAACCTGGAGGAGAGGGGAGTAATTGAACCCTCAGATAGTCCATGGGCAGCAAATGTTGTCCTGGTGGACAAGAAGGACGGTACGAAGCGCTTTTGCGTTGACTACCGAAAGTTGAATTCGGTTACCATCAAGGATGCCTATCCCGTCCCGCGCATTGATGAAACATTTGATGCCTTGAGAGGGGCGAAGTGGTTCTGTACCCTCGATTTAGCATCGGGGTACTGGCAAGTCGCTCTTGATGAGGACGCCAGTCAAAAGTCGACATTTGTTGTGAGAAATGGCCTGTGGCGGTGGAAATGCATGCCATTTGGGCTGTGCAATGCCCCTGCCACTTTCGAGCGGCTCATGGAGAAGATCATGGCCGGCTTGCAGTGGGAGATCCTACTGATCTATTTAGATGACATTATCGTGTTTGGTCAGACGGTGCCGGAGACCTTAGCCCGTTTGCGGATAGTGTTTGAGCGGCTAAGACATGCCGGGCTCAAATTGAAGCCCAGCAAGTGCCAGCTGTTTCAAAAGTCAGTGGCGTACCTGGGGCACATTGTGTCCTCAGAAGGGGTTGCCACAGACCCAAGAAAGGTCGAAGCAGTGGCAAATTGGCCAACTCCGAGGTGTGTACGAGAAGTGAGAAGTTTTCTGGGTCTCGCCTCGTATTACCGGAGGTTTATACGGGGATTTGCAGAAATCGCAAGCCCACTCCATGCCTTGACGGAGAAGGCAAGGGACTTTGTGTGGACGGAGAGTTGTCAGGAGGCGTTTGACGAGCTGAAGAGCAGGCTTCAGGCCGCTCCAGTTCTGTCATACCCGATTCCTGAAGGCGACTTTATCCTGGACACCGATGCCAGTGGTGATGGCATTGGGGCAGTCTTGTCCCAGGTTCAAGAAGGTGACGAAAAGGTGCTTGCTTACGCGAGCCGGAAGCTCAGCAAACCTGAGCGAAACTATTGTGTCACCCGCAAAGAGTTGCTGGCTGTGGTGGTGTATTTGAAGTATTTCAAACAATACCTGTATGGCCGGAAGGTGACGGTCAGAACTGACCATGCTGCATTGCGGTGGGTACTTAATTTCAAGAACCCCGAGGGTCAGTTGGCGAGATGGTTGGAGGTTCTGTCTCAGTACGACTTGGTTGTTGAGCACAGAAGTGGCAAGAAGCATGGAAATGCTGACGGACTGTCAAGACGGCCATGTAAACAGTGCGGCCGTGAGGAAGAGATCAGTGGAGTTGAGGCAACTGGTATGGTACCCAAGGGTCAGCCTCAGGGTAGTGAGTTCTTGGTTAGGGGCGTGGCCGCCCAACCAGTCCTGTCTGGGAGTGTTTTAAGAGAAGCACAGTTACAGGATGACACCGTAAGTTGGCTCATCAGGTTAAAGGAAGAGAACAAAAACCGACCAGAGTGGAAGACAATTTCCCACTTGTCAGCGACCTGCAAGACCTATTGGTCGCAGTGGGACCAGTTGGAGGTCCGCGAAGGTGTGCTACACCGACGATGGGACTCCGATGACGGAAAGTCCATTCGGTGGTTGTTGGTGTTACCACCAAAGTTCCGCAAGGAAGTCATTGCTGAGTTGCATGGTGGGCAACTCAGTGGTCACTTAGGGGTCAATAAAACATTGGCCAAAGTGAAACTTCGATATTTCTGGCCAGGTATGTCCGCGGACGTACGGTCATATCTGAGGGGATGTGATGTTTGTGCCAGAAGAAAGTCACCTGCTAAGAGAAGGGTTGCACCCTTACAGCAGTATCCAGTTGGGGTTCCCATGGAGCGAGTAGCCATCGACTTGCTCGGGCCATTGCCCATGACGGACAATGGCAACCGTTGGGTTTTGGTCATTGGCGATTACTGCACAAGGTGGATGGAGGCACTCCCGCTTCCAGACGCAACTGCAGTTACGGTCGCGCATACCTTGGTGAAAGAGTTTGTGTGTCGATTTGGAGTGCCCCAAGAGTTACATTCAGATCAGGGCACTAACTTTGAATCTGAGGTGTTTGCTGAAATGTGCCGAGTCCTTGGCATTTCCAAAACTCGTACGACCGCCTACAATCCAAAGTCTGACGGCATGGTCGAAAGGTTTAATAAAACCTTGGTCAACATTGTGGCGATGCTCATTGACCCTAAGCGAAGGCAGAAGGACTGGGACGAATTTCTCCCCTATGCCACCTTCGCCTACCAGTGTACGCCACAAGACTCAACTGGCGAAAGCCCCAACATGATGATGTTGGGACGGGAAGTGACCGTTCCAGTGGATTTGGTCACGGGGTGTGTTGAGGTTGAAGAGGACACAACTTTGGACTTTGCTGAGAAATTGAGAAGTGAAATGCAGAGTGCCCACAAAAGGGCAAGAGATTGTCTCAGGAAAAGTGCCCGGAGGCAAAGGCGAAATTATGACAGGCGAGCATTCGAACACGGGTTGAAAGAGGGCCAACTTGTGTGGCTACACAACCCAGCGAAAAGAAAGAACCTTTCCCCCAAGCTACAGCTTCGTTGGGAAGGACCTTGGTTAATTACCAAGAAGTTATCGGATGTTATCGTCCGTATTCAGCAAAAGTCGGGGAATAAGTTGAAAGTTGTCCATGTTGACAGGTTGAAGCCGTGTGTCGGTGAAACAGTTGGTACTTGGGCAAGTCAACCCAAGGATGTTGTGGAGGAGAGCCTCCCGATAGATCAAGTGACTGATGTTCCAGATGTCAGTGGTTCATCTGGGGAGTTGGTTGATGAGGCCAGTAATGGTGAAACTCCTCTGGTGTCTCATGACGTCAGAGAAGGGTCAAATTCGGAGAATGAGGACAATCTTGTGTCGGGTCAAACACCGTCGAGGCGGTACCCAAAACGGGCGCACAGATTGCCCTTGCGCTACCGTTAGCGCTGTACAAAGTTGTTTTGCTTTTTTGTGAAATTGCATGTACTTAACTTGCAGTGGAATTGCTAACAATCGAGGGTTGTCCAGATATCGACATATGTTCCATTAATACATATTTCTTTCTGTTATGGTTTCTCTTGCAGAGTGTGAAGAGAAATGCTGCAAGACAAAGGTCGTGGAAGGTCCAAGCCAAGGCGGTTCAGTTGCCAAGAGTGCCCCCTGTGGTTCAACCATAGGCAAAGCCTCTGGCGCCATATTCGAAATATACATCAGTCGAAGAGTACCTTGTTTTGCAGTAGGTGTTCCTACCAGGCGGGTCAGGTAGGCACGCTGTTCCGGCATATGGAGACCTGCCACCCTAGTGAGGCGGGGGAGGGCGCTAAAAGCCCGGCCCAGAGCCTTGGTCAAGACAGGTCGTTATTCAGCGCCGTGCGAACGGTGGTGACCGGTAGTCAGCCGACTACTAAGGCCATGTCGCCCAGTGAGTCAAGTCCGTCCCCGAAGGTTGCGGAGGCAACTGCCTCTAAGCAGTCTGTTGGAGCAGCAGTTTTGTCCTTGTCGCCTACCCCCATGTCCCCACTGACGGAGCGCCCTTCGTCGCCCCAGTCCAAAACAGTCTCACCCTACGTGCGGTCCGGGGGAAAACCGAAAGGCATGTTGCAGATGGTCGTGGAGGAGGCCGCCGAGAGCCTTTCGTCAGCTTCCCAAGAGGACGAACAAGAGGCCGCCTCGCTACCATTTGTACCGCCTCCAGCGAAGAAGACACGCACCGCCACCGTCCGGGAGTACACTTGCACGCAGGTGTATCTAGACGGCAAGCTCGTCAAGACGGATGAACACAACTCGGTCTACCAGAAGCAAATAGAAGTAGACGCGGAGGGAAAGCCGACCGGGAAGTAAAGAACCAGAGACGAGGACCGACACTCTTATATAAAAGAGTTTTAAGCTTTGTTTAAAGATGACATAAGTTATTTTTATAAGTGTTTTAATCCTTAAGTTGGTACGGACGAGTAAGTGAAATCTATACTTCAATCATGTGTAATCATGCAGTACTTGAAATTTTCTATTTTTGTATAAATTAAAACCTGTGTAAAATCAACCGTATATTGTGAGCCTTGGAGAACATCTACTTATATAATTTTATCTGCCAGAAGTCTTGTCTCTTAATTTTGTGTAAAATCATGCGAGAAACAGTGATCAGTTTGTATGCCATTTCCAAGTTGTGAGCAGATTTTCCTGTAAATATTAAATTAGGTGCCTTGAAATTTTGGTAAAGTCTTGTGCATATTAAATTAGATAAATTTTGGTGTTCTTGTGCCCGTTGCATTGCGTAGGAAAGTTTTGCGCATATTTAATGAGGCAAAATTAGGCGTTCTTTTTCCCCTTAGAATGTGTATAAGATCTTGTGAATATCTAATGAGTTATACTTTGTATAAGACCCAGTGAATCTTCTATGAGTTGTAGAAGAGTTATAAGTTGAAGACACACTTTCCTTATTTAATTGTTATGGCTTGTGGTGTATGGGGACATACCCCGCCATGCTCGGGCCTTTGTGACGGAAAGTGTATAGGACTAGAGCTAGTCTAATTTTATTAATGAGTTGCAGTGCACGTACCTGATTGGCTAGTGACTTGGTAACGTGTGCTGGCTAGGCATAGCGTAGCGCGCTGTGTGCACATGGTCGTGCTACCGCAGTGAGCGCTGCGATCGCAATATAGTTGGGTTTTGCTTGTTGGACTTCGCAGAGTGAAGTTGGTGAGTTGGCACGGAGCTAAAGCATTGTCAGCGCTGTGCGAAGTGTTGCGTGGTGCTGATGCGTTGTAAGTACGTGATTGTATAGACTGTACGTGGCTGACTAGTGTGTGTAGCTGACGTGTTGCAAGTACAAGGCTGTGAGAGCTGTACGTTGCTGACGCTGGCTCGCATGCACGTTAGGTGAAGCTCGTACGAAGTTGTACAAGTTGTACTTTGCTGACGCAGTGTGACTGTTGATGCGCTGTGTGTGGCTGATGCGCAGTGAATGGCTGATGCGCATGGTGCATAGTTGATGCATTGGAGTATTGCTGCTGGGGCCCTACGCTTAATTAGTGCTCAATCCAAGTAAGTAAATGCACAGGCAACCAAACCAATCTCCCAATCACTTCACTGTACATTTCAATTGTTGATTTGTGTTGATTATTGTGGAATAATTGAACGTCCTGTACCGACAGTTCTTCTGTCAAGGATTACTTTCTTTACCGGTTGATTGTGTAATTCAACAGAGACTAATTAACACTCGGTCACAATCGGCGGTATATTTCCTCCAAAACGGTCCCGCACCCTTTGCCTTGAGGTCGCTCTGTGTGGTCTCTCGTCTGGGGAAAAGCCTTGGGTTGGGAAGATCGACTCTGCCACTAATGGTGCTTGGTTTGATCCCATCAACTCAGGGTAGGCCCGGGGATGCCCGCCACAATAGTGTATCGCCTGGAACACTTTACTTTTCTTTCCCATGGTTAAAAGTATTGTTTCCACTGTAGTGGTTGTATTGGTGTGACCTTGCATACAAAGTTGTACACTAGTACTGTATTAGTTCATGTATGCTGTAGTGTGCCGTAGGGGACATTGGAGCCCTATTTCTGCCACGGTCACGACCACATTGGGTTTTTTTTTTTTTTTTTGGGCCAATTTCTCAATAATCTCACTGTAATGCTGGCAGACAAAGGCTGGTTGGTGTTTAAGACAAGAATTTCTTTCTTTAAAAAAAAAAACCAGAAGTGTGATTTTTGTGCAGGAAGGCATCAGCATAAGAAACAATATGAAAAATTCTGTTCGTGTACGAATACATCGGTTCTGCACTTAATCATTGGTGCTGACATTGTCTTCCTTCCAGCATAGTCAGGCTGCCTGATCCAGTTTCAAACTGCTGGCAGAGTTTTCCGAGCAACATTAGAAGAAAACATTTTCATGAATAGTGAAGTGGTAACTTACAGCTGTGGTCTAAGACTCAACAAGTGACTCATCCTAGCAGAAACTGAGGCTTACTGATTGACAGAGATCTAGTTTGAAACTGGTGCTGACATATTGTCTTCCTTCCTCCATGGCCAGGCTACCTGATCCAATTTCAGACTGTGACAGAGTTTACCCAGCAACATTGGAAGGCCACAGAATTTCGTGAATAGTGTATGGCAATGAATGATAAACGTATTGTTTTTAGTCGTCTCATATTGTTAACATGCGTACAGAAGTGTTGAAGTTGTTTCTTCTTCATGACAGGCACATACCGGGTAATGTATGATAGGCCTCATGTTAGCATACAGTGTTTATTAATACATACGTTGGGTAAGGGCAAAACCCGTTATATAAATTAACATCTCCCCAACGCAAAAATACATCTTGGAAAAAGGCCTCATGTTGTTCTGTACTTTGAGAGTTTGATACAAGTAATATTTCCATGACTTATTGTAAAGTTTGGAATATAATTCATTTATAATACATTTCTCACACTGAAAAATGTCTCTGCGGCTTATACAAGGGTGGCAAACTTTGAAGGATAAGTCACAAAGGCCACAGCCGGGCCATGTGTACCATGTGCAGCTGGTGCAGTCATGTTTTTGTTGGTTGCCATTTACATCTGAAAACTCAGACCTTGGAGAATAAATAAAAATTTGAGTTATCCAGATTTTGAGTTATGGAATTCCCTGAATCATGGAGTTACGAAACATATACATGAAATAAGGCCTAATCTTAAACTTTACTTGCTCTGCTGAGACAACATTTTTTAGTGATTTTTTCCAATGTTCTATATCTCTCAGTGTATTTCTTACAGACAAATAATCATTGTACTAAGATTTTTGTAATGTTGTAGCCTAAAAATCTTTTTTTAGAAATCAATAAAAATTGATTCAAGGGTGTATGTTCGTGTGGCAGATCTTTCATCTTTTCACCAGTCCTGTTCAGCTTGACATGCCACAAAATTGTTTTTGCTTGGGTTTTCTGATGACAACACTTTCTGTCATCATGTGGTTATTGGAAAGAATCAACAATTGGACTGTCCATAAATGGGTCTGCAGTAGCAGTCAAGCAAGCCTGAAAACAGGGTTTGTGCGATCACGGTAGTATAGTGTGTGCAGTGCATGTGTGCCATGCCGTGTGCAGTATTCATGCAACACAAGCAGTTCCACTCATACATCACGGCAGATTTTTCATTTCTGAAGCAATCTGGCAGTGTTTTTTTGATTGGTGTCACAAAAACCTAGAGATAACTGGATTTCTTGTTGTAGACAGTTGCAAAGGTGTGTTTGTAATGCGTACCATCTGAAAGCTTATGAAATTCTCTTTCTGACCATGTAGGCCCTACACATCTCAAAAAGCCAATTCGCAACTTATTCCTCATTTCGATGTACCGGGTCACATATATGTATGCCATTGTTTCTCTGGTCATCTTTGCAAGTGGTGGTTTTGTCTATAAATTTCTTTCCAGATGCTGCCTCTTACAAGTTTCATGGATGGAGTATAATTAAAAACTTGCTTTGTGTTATTCCAGCAGAATACAGAAATGTTGACCTTGAAGAAAGGCCTCATACTCTCTGTTCCTTGAGTGTTTGACAGCAGTATACAATTTCCTCAAGTTAGATGTATGATTCATATGGTACAGTGTGACATATCTATGTATTGCTCCTCAAAGGATACAACCTGTCAGACTCATTTCTCTTGCAGTGAGCTGCTACTTGTCTTGGCAAAGTGAGTTGGCAGCATTGCTAGTGGCAGATGATGTTCAAAAGCAGCTGACACAGATCCAGTTATGAACTTGGAGGATTGATTTCTACCGGATTTGATGCAAGGTCCTGTTCTGGAATTTATGGTATAGTTTTTCTTTATAGTGATAGAAGACAACTATGAGGAACCATCTTTGGATTATTATAAACTGCATTGTTTAGGGTAATTCTGTAATTCCTACTTGCTTGTGAATTGAAATAAATTTTGACACAGAGAAGCCTCCAAGTATGTCATTATTTCTTTGATTCTCATTTTTACATTTACATGTGGTGGTGTTTGTCCATTACTTTCTCCAGATACTGCTCATTAAAATTTGAAATCAATTGTTATACTTAAACCAGGTCATTGTTCCTCCTGTTCCTGTTGCTTGTGTTGATTTTGTCCATGAGATAATTCATTTCATAAATTGGAATGTTTTGAGATAGAATGTCCTTAGCACTCATTAAGTAAAAGCTCCAAGTGATTGCCAACTCGTACCCAAAGTTGCTGACTTTACTTCTAGCCACCAGTGTACTCTCACTGAAACAAATAGTTTACAGGCAGCCCGATCTTGTCACTCTTGTTGGTGGGTGGCAGAGTTTTGCAGCACTTAATGACTACATGTAATTGTCACCAGAGGTCTTGAACTAGCAGCAGACAATTCCAGGAAGGCTTAATTAATGTCCTGCTTGGAGTTGGTGGAGGAGTGCGTAATTACCAGTAGCAGTCAAGGGATGACTGCTTTATTGGTATAAAACTAATTGTGCCAAGCAGAATATCAAGATTGACTTGTTGAATTACTGGTGTAGTTATATTACCCACTCTTTGTGTATCGAAATAAAGAGTTGGTCTGCAGGGGAAGTCTGTTGTCATCCTTACATTTAGTCCTCAGTTCTTGTACATTTTATTTGTTATACCACGGTATTGCAATTTTTATCAGACGAAAAATCACTTGATATACAAACACGCATTCATGTGCTAGATCAAAAGAACATGAGTAATGTTTGACATACATGACAGTTAAATGTTTCGTTTCCAGTTGGCGTGACCGTGGATGCCATAGTGTACAGCTATGCTGGTACTACGTTAGTTCATATATGTGGTGAGTGTGCTGTTGGGGATAGTGAAGCACTATTTACTGCCATTTTTTTGCATTGTTTGTTCCTGTTTTTACTTTTTTCACAGTAACAGCAGTTTAGTTTTTAAGGATTTTTTTCTCTCACTCCAAAATTAAGATGAGAAATTTGAGTTTTGTGCAGGATGCATCAGTACGAAGAACAATATGGAACATTTCGTGTGTGTGCAAATATGGCAGTTCAACTTTTGTGTCGCCATAGATATGATGACGGGGGTAGACCCCGTAGTTCTTAGGTGTTACCCCAAATAAACTGAGATATCTAGCTTTCTGGAAAAGTTTTTCAGAAATGTCAATGGTTCACTCAACTAAGCTGACGTTGTTCAACTCAATACTCAGTGTCAGTGAAGACGATTGTTATGAAATGAATTGTGATGTAGTAAATTTTACTCCCTCTTTGCATCTTTGAAACTGTTTTGCCTGTTATGACAGTCGGTGGGTTTTGTACTCCTTTCAGGGGTAAATTGCATCCTCTACCTTACCTTGGGTGCCATTTGACCTCTCGGGTATACCAGGATACCAAGCTCCATGGAAGCTTACACAGCAGGCAACAGTTATGAACCAGTGGAACAAAGAGCAGGCTCTGCTTTTTTGCTTGCCTGTCTGAAAAAGTAATGCCCTAAGATTAGTAGGCGAGGCTCCATCTGGCCAGGAGCACTCATATAGTGAACTGTTCAAACTGTTTGACAGGAGGTTTGGCTCAGGATGCCAATGCAAGAATTACCTTGCCAAGCTAAGGCGTCAGCGACAGAAGCCCATAGAGACTCTTCAAGGGTTTGGCCAAGCCATACAGGAATTGGTGGTCAAGGCATAACCTGACATTCAGGAGGAATCGCATGACTGGTTGGCAAAGAATCACTTTCCAGAAGCAGTAGAAAGTCGGTCTGTACGAGAAGGCAAAAACTAGGCTCATCCAAAGAATTTTGATGAAGCCGTTCAGACTGCTGTTGAGACACAGAATTTTGAGAGTCCAGCAGCAGCGCATGCTTGATGGTAGGCCCACCAAGATGGTGAGGGTCCGTGGCCACGCTCGGAACAGCAGAACCCGAGAGACGGTCCAGTCAGAGACAGTGCGGTAGAAGAGAAGAGATCAGAGGGTGGAGAAAGGGAAGTAACCCTTCCAGTAGCCAACTCTTGTCCCCAGGGTGGACTGCATGTGAAAGGGGTCGTGAGAGGAACCAAATGTCGATTTTTGATCGCCATTGGTTCAGCTGACACCTAATAAGTAGTGTGGTCTACTACAAAATACCACAGGAAAAACAACCAGTCCCTGAATCAGGCCAAGTTCAGGTAAGACAGGCCGATGGCAGTCCCCTTGCAGTTGTTGCCGCTTGGGTAGATGTGCAGGTGGGCAGACCCATGCGCCCTGTCAAGGCAGTCGTTATAGAAATGAAGTGCCAATGTATTTTGGGCATGGATTTCCCTTTACCTACAGGTGGGTACTTGGACTTCCACACTCAAGAGTGGAGAGTAAATGGAGAAAGAATTAAGTGCACCATCAGTGCAGGAGAGCCCTTTGTTGGAAGAGCAGTGGTAACAGAAACCATAGTGATTCTCCATGGGCATGAGGCTGTGGTGCAGGGCAAGATAGCTCAGAAAGAGCAGGACCGGAAGGTCCAGCTGTAGTAGAGCCTCTTGAAGGAGGTGGAGATTTGGCCAAGAAAGGCCTAGTGCTGGCCAGGTCGCTGGTTGAGATGGGGAATGAGACTGTTCTCTGCGGGTATTTAACTCAGGAAAAGGCAAAAGAATTACCAAGAAAGGGACCGTTGTGGGAACGGTCACTGTGGTAGAACCTGAGGCAGTTCAAAGTTTAATGGACAAGCCCACTGAATCAGGGCAGGGCTTGCCAGAGTACTTGCAAGACCTGTACATTAGGAGTGTTTCTACTCTAGAGGTACAGTACCACAGAGAAGTAGAGAAACTTTTGGTAGACTTCCAAGATGTTTTCTCGTCTGGTGACCATGATATTGGCAGAACTGATGCTGTTAAGCATGAGATCAAGACTGGTGATGCAAGCCTAGACCAATAAAAGAGAGACCCAGTCGGCAATCTTATGCTAACCAACAAGAAATCCAGAGTCAGGTTGCCGACCTAGAGGAACGAGGGAAGATAGGACCATCGGACGGTCCTTGGGTGGCCAATGTCATCCTTGTGACAAAGAAATATGGGACAGAGCATTTTTGTGTAGATTACAGAAAGTTAAACACTGTCACCATTAAAGAAGCGTACCCAGTTGCACGCATTGATGAGACTTTCAACGCACTGAGAGGAGCCAAGTGGTTTGCGAGGCTTGACCTCAACCATCAAGGTCAAGCATCGAGGTCAAGCTTTACCTTGACGAGGCCAGTCAGAAATCCACATTCGTGGTGAGAAATAGGCTGTACAGATGCAAATGCATGCTCTTTGACCTCTGCAATGCCCCAGCAACCCATGAGAGACTTATGAAGAAGGTTAGGGCAGGACTACAGTGGGAAATCCAGTTGATATAGTTTGATGACCTGATCTTCTTTGGTGAGACAGAGACTCAGACAGTACAATATCTGAGAGTGGTATCAGAGAGGTTGAGACAGACAGGGCTTAAGCTCAAGCCAAGTAAATGCCAACTACTCTAGAAGTCTGTTGGCTACCTTGGGCACATTGTGTTCACTGAAGGGGTGGCCGCATACCCAGCAAAAGTGAGGGCAGTGGCAGAGTGGCCAGTGCCAATGTGTGTAAGGGACGTAACAAGCTTCCCTGGCCTTTGTTTCCTACTACCAGAAGCACATTAGAGGCTTTGCAGAGATAGTTAGTCCTCTGCATGCCTTGACAGAAAAGGCGTGAGAGTTTGAGTGGAGTGAAGCATGCCAGTATAATTTGAAGAGCTTAAGAGTAAGCTCGAAGGCTGCTCCAGTCATACCGTACACTATCCCTGAGGGGGACTTCACCTTTGACACTGATGCTAGTGGACAAAGCATTGGTACGGTGTTGTCCCAGCTTCAGGATGGGGAAGAGAAAGTTCTGGCTTATGCTTGCAGAAACCTCGAAGACCTGAAAGAAACTACTGTGTCACGAGATGTGAATTACAAACAGTAGTACTAGTAATGTACTTGTTCTATCAGTACCTCTACAGAAGGAAGGTGACAATCTACAGTCTTTAATCCCAAATCAGACGGGATGGTTGAGAGATTTAATAAAACCTCAGTGATCATTGTTGTAGTCCTCATCGGCCCGAAGAGAAGGCAAAGAGATTGGGATAAAATGCTCCCTTATGCCACCTTCGTGAACCGGTGTACACCACAAGAGTCAGACATATGAGAGTCCCATGGTCAAATTAAGTATTTGTATTACGGATTGTCACTACAAGGCTACCCTTGGGAGACACTACGCCAGCTTCCACAAGGCCAAAGAGGGAGATGCACTTCCATTCAGGAGGAGATGGAAAGGCCACAAGTATCCAGTGAGGCCTGGGTGATCCAAAGTACTTGGATGCCCCCTACTGGTTTGACATCCTCTTAGACAGCAGCCCAAGGAACAAGAGGGGGAGCTAGCAAGAATGGAGGAGGATGCCTTCTTGCTCTCACCATGTGCCATATCAGACATCGGTGTCAACTGCTTCATCAATGCCTCCCCTTGAAATTATAGGGATCCAGAGGGTCCCATAGGCCTGCAGCCAAGATCAAGAAGATGGCCACTGTCAGCTTATATACCATGACGGGAGTCTACTTGGATGGGACCTGCATTTGTCAGACGAAGTGCTGGGAGTCCTACTGTTGGCTGTTGAAGTTGATGCAGAGCTCTGCCAGCCTGGGGAACAACAGAGTCAACCCTAGACCTCTCCCCTGTAGTGCAGAGAAGGCCAAACTCGGGATGAGCTACTTAAGAGTTTACTCATGTAGGTTAGTTTTTGTAAGTTATATCCAAAGTATTATTGCTCGTTCAACCTTCATTGTATATTGTGTTGTAACTTATTTTTATAGTATTTTTACAGGTTCAAACATTTTATAGTTTGTATAAAAATCTTCAGCAGATCTTAATCAACAGTTGAAACTAAAGTGGTTGCCTTTACTTGTTTGAAAGGAAGAGAGAAGAAAAAGGTGTATTCGTTTTTTCTTTTTTGTATTTTCATGAACGTTTTGTACTGGTTAAAGATATATTTGGAATAAAGAAAACCAGTTGTGTGCTTTTCACAATGTTTTAAGGCTTGTGTTAAGTTCTGTGTAAGATTCCATATTCTGAATAAGTGACGGTAATTCTTAACACATTTGAATTGTGCGAAGTTTGGATTGTTCGGTATATAAGTCATTTTCACAACCATTTGACAGTTGAATTTTGTGATAGGCTCAATTCTCTTGTGTGTTCTGTTGGAGTATTCAAATTCTTTCTGCAAACCATAATTTTTCTGTATAATTCTGTAATTCTACAATTCTATAATTCAGAAGAGTTATACTAGTTACTTATTCCTTCGATTTTTATGTGGACATGAATTGGGGGTAATTCAAGCTATGCTGGGCCTTTGTGTGGAAATGGCTTGTACAGGTTTAGGTCTTAGTAAAATTATGACATCAATCTTATCTTTGAATAGGCACAGAGAATGCGCAAGACCACTGTATTCGTATCTGTGTACATTAGCATTAATCTGTACGTGATTCCCCATGCAAATGTACATGTTTAAGGCAGCACGGGACTGGCGCAAGTTTATTTTGTGTCTGAAAAATGCCATGCACAGTACATGCGTGCTAGGGAGAACATCTCAAGACCTGCTTTGGTCAGGTAACAGCACTGCGTCCGCTCCATTGTTATACCCTTTGTGTGCACGCACTACCACCATTGATCCCGCGACAGATTCAGTTACTGGTGTAGCAACCTCAGTTGTAGCAGGAAGCAGTAGCTCATTCATTACACCCATCAACGAGCCATTTACCCGTGTTCCATGAAATTGTTTATTTCTTTGACTCTCCTTTTTGGATCAGTCGAGTGAGCTAGCAATTGGCTTGTGGCACACACAGTTAAGAATGTGAAGGTTTAGCTTCAAGTTACAATATATTTGTTATTGCTTATGAATTGAAATAATCACTAACTTTAAAAGAAGATAAATGTGTATGGATGTTTCTCTGGTCATCTGTACGTGTGGTGGTTTTGTCTTTAAATTTCTTTCCAAAGAATAGGTGAAGTCACTAATAAGTGTTTCGTTCATTGTGGAACGAACTGCAGTAAACTGCACACCTATTAATAAGAGTAAGAGGTGGTTTCTTCATCAGAGCAGGAACAGAACAAGTTGCATGTGCAGTAAAAGCTTCATGTGTAGGATCATGCTAAGTGTGGGAGAGCGTGCTGAGGGTTGAGGGTGACGTCAGCATTTACTGCTCATGTGTATCGCAGTGAACCGAGACCTACCTTTCTTCCAGCTGCGTCCCATGTGGTTGACTAGAGACACCCACAGCTGTGGTAAACCACATGCACTGAAATGAACTCCACTGGCAGTTGCAAATTGTTATTGTAAGCGTTGTAGTCAACCATACAGCAAAGGTAGTGCAGCCTGGACTGCGATAAAGCACGTGAGTGAGTCAGGCATACAGCAGGTTCAATTTTTTACTCGATACATTTCACATTTATTGCCGTTCCATTTCTTTGATCAGTTCAATAAATCAGATTACATCGAGTCCGGACAATCAGGTGTCCTGTGTTATTTTGTGACTTAGTTAACATTAACAGATCTGTGCTTCAGTGTTTGAGAAGTATTTTCCACATAAAATGTTGCTCATGTACAGTGCGACATTTCTACATGAACAGGGCAACTGGTGAGTCTTAAAAGCTTCTGTTGCATCCAGCAGCAACTCATCCTTCACAGAGCCAAGCACTTTCTATGAAGTCATTAATTTATGAGTCTCCTGTTCAGACTGGCCAAGTGACTTCACAGCGTCGTTGGTGGCAGATAATATTCAGCAGCAGCAGGTGACAGAGATCCAGTTTAATAACACGTGAAGGATCATTTTTAACTTATTTTTTATAGCTTATGAATTGAAATAAATTTGATCTCTATAAGAAGATATGTATGCCGTTGTTGCATTAGTTGTCTTTGCTTGTGTTTGTCCATAAATTTCTTTCCAGGGGCTGCTTCTTACCAGTTTCATGGATGGTCTTATTAAGAAATTAAAATTGTATTAAGATGCACATTTACAATGTGACATTTTTGCTTAAGAAGGCAACTGTTTTGATTGAAAAGTTAGACTGTCAGACTCGCTGGTTACTGAGTATCAGTAATTCATTCATCACACCAATCACAAAATTATTTAATTCTATGCAACTGCTTATTTCAGTGTCTCCAGTTTGTACTGGCTGAGTGTATTGGCAACATGGTTAGTTGCAGATTTTGTTTAATTTTTCTTGATTGTAACATTGATTAACTTTCTTTGGACTGTGATAAAGCACAGTATTTAAAATTATTTTAATATTCTTCCTCATTTCTTGTGAATTTCAATAAATATCAACTCTTTGCATTAGGTGCTTATAAGTTGCTTGTGATGAATGGCAGTCGATATACCCATCAAATGTTTTGTATATATACAAAAGTCACTTGTAGTGAAATAAACCAGTTATGTAATGTTTTCAAATTGTAAAGTACATATTTTTCCAGATAACTCTACCACCTATTCGTTCACCTCTTGCTCATTATTCTGCAGTTTGTTTTTTGTCCGAATCACTTGCAATGCTCTTTCCATGCATTAGTTGAAATTATGGCAAAGGTGGCAAGAAGACGTAATAGATTTGTGGTAGCACCATGCAAAATCTCTGTGAGTACTTGCAAGTTTGTGTGTACATTTTTGCCAGGCTGATCCCTCCTGGCTGATTATATTGCCTCTCCATCTGTGAGGTGGTAACTCATGGCCATGGTCACAGACTTGACAAGTGACTCATCCTAGTGGCTGGTGAAGTTAATCAGCTCTGAGCTACTTGCTGAGTTCTTTAGCAGGGGCTGATTGTATGGATGTCAAGTTGGAAGCTTGTTGCTGGCTGTTGTGAGCAGAAGCCAGGGGTTGGGTGGTAGTCTGAAACTGGTGCTGGATTGGTTTTCAGTCAGGATGCCTGATCCAGTTCCAGACTGATAGCAGAGTTTTCTCAGCCACATTGGACGACAACAGCAGCTTCATGAGCAGAGTTTGACAATAAGTGACTGACATTGTTTTGTTGCTCCAACTGTTTCTTATTGATACAAAGCATGTAAAAATTAACAAGTGTCAGTTGTATGAAAGGCCTCATTCTGTCTGTCCTTTGAGTATTTGATAGCGGTAACATTTCCACAAATTATGACACTGGTAAAATGTGACATTGCCTCATTAACAAGGCAAATATTAACTTTGAAATGGTGTCATCCATCAGACTCACTTCTGTTGCAAGGGGCAGCAACTCATCCATGACATCTATCCCAGAATCATTCACTTTAGTTCTATGCTGTTGTTTATTTCTTGTAACATGGTTGTAGACAAATGATATTCCACAGCAGCTGACAGAAATCCATATAACAAAATGTGAAGGTTTATTTGAAAATTATTTTCTTTATTGCTTATGACTTGAAATAAATGCTTTTAACTCAAAAAGAGGATATATGTATGCCATTGTTTCTCTTGTCATCTTTGTGTGTGGTGGGTTTGTCTATGAATTTCTTTCCAGATGCTGCTTGTTTCAAGTTTCATGGATGGGGTATAATAAAAACTTGCATTGTGCTAGTCCAACAGCTTATCCAGTCCAGTTCTAGAATTAACATTTTAGTTTTTCTTGATAGTGATAGAGAAGCTGACGGAGCTGTCTTTGGATTATGATAAATGCATTTTAAGGTAATCCTATAGTTTTTCCTAATTGCTTGTGAATTGAAATAAATTTTAACACAAAGAGAAGCCTTTAAGTATGCTAGTATTTCTTTGATTCTCATTTATTTTGTCAGTTTAAATATTTTGTGAAGGAATGTCCTTAGTAAACAGAAAGCAAATGCTCCAGTTATTGGCAACTCATACCCAACATTACTGACTTCATAACAACCACCAATGTTTTCCCACTGAACTGATATTTTACAGGTAGTATCTTAAAAGATAGCCTCATCTGGTCACTCTTGGCTGTAATTACATGTTGTGTGGTCAGTGGCAGAGTGTTTTCAGCAATGACTATGTGTAATTGTGACTAGTAGTTTGGAACTAGCAGCAGACTGTTAGTGGTGAATGTGTGCCAATCAGAATATCAAGACAGATTCGTTGAATTACTGGTTTATTCACATTACCTATCTACTCTGTGTATCTTCATCAAGAATTGTTGGCCCGCAAGGAATGTCTGTTGTCATTCCTTCACCAAGTCTTTAGTACATGTACGTTTTTATTTATGGCACAGTCGTAGATTTTGACTTTTCATCGAACGAGAACCAATCACGTGATGATGACATGCCACTAGAACGCATGGACAAGATGCTGGATTGGGAGAACATGAGCGATGATCACCGGGGTATGTTAGTAATGTACAGTGCCACATAGGGCCCATTACGTTGATGTTTCCCAGGGTTAAATTGTTGTCTCCTCCATGTTGTACTGGTGTGACCTGGGATACGAGGTTCTGCAGTGGCACAAGTACTACATTAGTTTAAGTATGCTGTACGTGGGACATTGAAGCAGTATGTCTGCCATGACTGCCATTTTTGTTTACATTGTTCATTCGTGCTTTTAAGTGGAGCAATTTCTTTATATTTTGTCGTCAGATGGAATTGGTTGGTTTTAAGAAAAGGTTTCCTCTCTGTCCAAAAACGAGATCCGAATTTTGATTTTTGTGCAGGAAAATATTTGGACAAAAAAAGTATAGAACTTTCTGTTCGTGTGTGAATACAGCGGTTCTGAATTCTGCATGCCCACAGGCATGACAGGGGAGACTGCAGTTTTTAGATGTTACCCATGACAAAATAAGAAAGCATTCTGGAAAATTTCTTCAGAAATGTCACGACTGATGGTACTCCTACCAGTTAGTCCATTTTCTTGAATTTGTTCAACTGAAGACTATGTTGGTGAAGATCAGTTCAGTGAAATGAAATATGTGTCAAAATGATTTCACTTCGTCTTCTTGCATTCGTAAAATCTATTACCATGATGTAATACAACAATTGTTGCCTGTTGTGAATGGGTCCCTGGGTTCTGTTCACCCTCAGGGGCAAAGGGCACCCTCAGGTGTACAAAACATGATGGACCTCTTCACAGCAGGTAAAAATTGTACAATGTTTATGATACGATGGCGCATGTTAACATCACTCTCAACCTATTTCAGCTCTGACTAGAAGCATTCTGTCACTTGGAAAGAAGAGACGGACTGGTGGAAAAAGTCCAACTTGGCATACAGCTCACACGCAAAGACCATACATGCACACATCAAGAGAAGTTGGTCTTGGGTGCTCAGCCTGTCCCATGCCAACAAGTGAGAACCTGTGTGTGGATGCCATGTTTTTCCTTAAAAGAGATACCGTTTTTCAGGAAAAACTCCATCGTTTCTTATACAGAACTTATAAAGTGAAGTTGTGCTATGGTGACTAGTGAAGAAAGTCAGCAGTATCACTGGTGTAGCGATTGGATTCAACAGTTTTATCAAACATTTAGAAGTCGTGTCATCACCAGCCTACGTCATCCTGCTGCTACGCAATTTCTGTCCCAAATTTTGGCATATATTGCATTTATATCTTTGCCAAACTGTTGATCCCATGTGGCCGACTGTCCTGTTTCACCCTTTTGCTAAGGATTCTTATTTTACTCTTTGAATTTGCAACTCTAGCCATGGTGACAGACTTGACGAAAGACTCATCCTATCATGGCAGGTGAAGTAAATTAGCTGGGCGATGGTTGATGAGTTTCTTTTCCAGGAGGTGATAATGTGGCCGTCATGTTGGGAACTGGTTGCTGGCTGTTCTGAGCAGAAGCCAAGGGTTTCTGAAACTTTCTGGTTGACAGAGGTATAGTCTGAAACTGGTGCTGGATTAGTTTTCAGTCAGGATGCCTGATTCAGGCCCAGACTACTTCCAGAGTTTCCCAGTAACATGGGAAGACAGCAGACATTCATGAATAGATATCGAGTATGACTAAAATGATGAACATTGTTTTATTCTTTGAGCTGTTTGTTATTGTTAACAAGCTTAGAAATAAAGAAGTGTTCAAGTTTAAGAAAGGTCTCATGTTGTTTGTACTTTGAGTGTTTGATAGCAGCAACATTTCCCCAAATTATAGTATATTGTTGAATGTAACATTGCCACATAAAAAGGGAATTGTGAAAAGATACCAAATCTATCTCTCAGGTGTACCTCTGTTGATTTGGGTTTTTTGCCTTTTGCGACATTTATTGTAACACAGTGTATTCGATGTTTTCCCGCGAAGGCTTGCGAAAAAAAAAAAACCACAAGTGTACTCGGGTGGGACTCGAACCCACGACTTCCTGCTTACCAGTGCAGATGTCTCAACTACTCGACAACCGAGCTTGCTGGTAGCGGCTGGCTGGTTTGAGTCAGAAGTAGCAGCGGGTACTGCTGTAATTCTGTTGCATGAACAGAAACTCTATCACAGAGCCATTTACTTTAGTTCTATGCAATTGTTTGTCTTTGTATCTCCTGTTTGGATGGAGTGAGCAGCATGGATGTGATCAATGGCAGATAATAGGCTTATTCAGCAGCAGGTGACAGTGATCCAGTAGAGAACATTTGGAGGATTGTTTTAAACCTATTTATTATTGCTTCTCAATTGAAATAAGTTACATGAACTTTTAATATACATGTATGTTTGCCATTGCTTCTCTAGTCATCGTTGCTTCAGGTGGGTTTTTTCGATAAATTTCTGTGCTGCTGCTGCTCGATACCAGTTTCATGGATGAAGTATGAAAACAAAAACTAAGATTGTAATAACAATAGTTCAGCAGTGTAAAAATGAAAAAAATGATGAGCTGGGAAAAAGCCTCATGTCTGTGATTTGTGTTTTTGGTATGAGTAGTGCTTTCCTCAGCCAATATGTAAGATACATATGTACAATTTGATATCTTCAAATCCAAGGCAACTATTTTGGTTAGGACATAGCCTGTCAGACTCCATGCTGTTGCATAGGGCAGTAGCATAAAGGATTATCTTAAACTTTTGTATTGTTTAAGAAATGTCAATTATAGAAAGAACATACATGTATTTGTACATGGCATTTTTTCTCTTATCTTCTTTCCTGATGATGGTTTGTCCATAAATTTCATTCCAGATGTTGTTTGTTACTACTTTCATTAATGGAGTATGATTACAAATTTTATGAATGGGGTATGATTGCAATTTGCAGATTTTATGAATGGGGTATGATTGCAGATTTTATGAATGGGGTATGACTGCAAATTTTATGGAGGACGTATGATTGCAGAATGGCTCACATTATTTCAGTGTTCTAGTAGCCTGTCATTAACAGATGTTTTAAAAAATAAAGGAATGTAAAGAAATGCTGAACTTGAAGAAAGGTCTTACGCTGTCTGTACTTTCTGAGTATTTGACTGGTAACGTAACATTGAAAAGAGTGAGTAAGCAGCTTGTTTGGTGGCAGCTTATGTTCAACAGCAGTGAACGTGGATCATTATGAACAGGGAGGATTATTTTCTGCTGGAGTTGACAGAAAGACCAGTTCGAAAATTAATGGTAAAGTTTTCTTGATGGTGACAGAAGCAGACTGAACTCCATTGAGGAACTGTCTTTTGAATTATGATAAAGCACATTGTTTACAGTTCTAAAATTCTTCACATTTACTTGTGAATCAAAATAAATGTCAACACAAAGAGAAGCCACCAAGTACATGTATGTCATTTCTCAAATTACTTCCCAAATGCTGCTTACTACCTATTGATAATCCAGAACAAGGCTGTTCTGAGTGGACTCCGAGAGTTGCTGGTTGACGGACATCTAGTCTGGAACTGGTGATGGCACATTCAGCTAAGCCATCTGATGTAGTTTCATCCCAGCCTCAGAGTATTTAGCAACATTGAAAGACAGCAGAGTTTCACGAGTTAGCAACAGTATACAAGTAACATTGTTTAATTGTTGCAGCTGCTTCATGTTATTAACAAGCATGTAGAAATAAGTGTTGAATGTAACAAATGCTTCATTCTGTATGTACTTTGAGTGTTTGATATCAGTAACATTTCACAAATTATGATTATTGTATTATTATATTATTGTTATATATATTTCTGGTAATTACACCAAGGATTCCCCAAAAGCGCCCTAAGCACTGTAGCTAGCAAGCCTGGAGACAATGAGAAGCGGTTACAGTTTTTGATGCACCTGCAAATTGTGCAGTGCGATGTTGCTCCATAAACAAGCAAACTGTTCTACTTGAAAGGATGCAGAAGAAACTTGTGGGCCTAAGTCTCACTTCTTTTGCAGGGAGCAGCAGCTCATCGGGCACATCAATCATAGAGCCATTTTACTAACATTCTATCAATTTTTTTTTTCTTTGAGTCTTCTGTTTGGAATGGCTGAGTTTGTTAGCAGCATGTTTGGTGGCAGATAATATTCATCACCAGTTGACAGAAATCCAGTTAATATCATTTGTTATTGATTGTGAATTGAAATAAATGCTTACTCAAAAAGAAATATATGCATGCCATCGTTTTTCTGGTCATCTTTGTTTTATTCATACCGGTAAATTTCTTTCTAGATGCTGTTTGTTACCAGTTTCATCAACAGTGTGATAATAATAAAAACTAACCTTTCAGTCTAGAAGCTGATCATGAACAGATGTAAAAATAAAGACATTTTGAACTTGAAGAAGGGCCTCATGCTGTATGTATACTTTTACGTGGGTTGATAACTAACTTTGTCAACTATGGTTCTCTTGTGCGTTGTGACGTTTCAGCATAAGCAAGGCTACTTTCTAGCTGAAAAACTCCTGTTGCATCCAGCAGCAACTCATTCATCACATCCATCGAGCCATTAATTTCACTTGAGTCTGAGCATGTGTTTTTGAATCTTCTGTTCAGACTGGCCAAGTGAGTTAGCAGCATGGGTGATGTTAGATAATATTCAACAGCAGCTGACGGAGATCATGTTTAGAGAATTACTTTGAACGATTGTTTTAAAATAATTTTTATTGTTCAAGTTGAAATAAACGAAAACTTTTAAAGAAGATGTGTGTGCCAGTTCTTTGCTTGTGGTTTCCTTTTCCATAAATTTCTGTTGAGATGCTGCTCATTACTAGTGTTGTGGATAGTGTAATAGAAACTAACATCCCAGAAGCCTGTCAAATAGATGTGTAAAAATAAATATTTTAACTTGAAAAGAGCCTGGTGGTGTCTGCAATTTGAGCATAAACGGGAACATTACCCTCAGCTTGCATGTATGATGCATATATACAATGTGACATCTCCGCACCAATATGAAAGGTAACTGGGTTGAAACGATGTAACCTGTGAATCTCACGTCTGTTGCAGTGAATAGCAGCTCATTCATCACATCCATCACAGATAAGAGCCACTAACTTTAGTTCTATGCAGTTTCTATTTCTTTGTGTCTCCTGTTGAGAGCTAAGTGGGCTTTATAGTAGGGTGTTGGGTGGCAGATTACATGTATGGTCAACAGTAGCTTACTGAGATCCATTCATGAACATGGGATGATTATTTCTACTTGAGTTCATGGAAAGTCAGATTCTAGAATTAACAGATGGTGACTGAAGCTAACTGATTTTTATCACCTGTCTGTGGATTATGATAATACAGTGTTTAATATTGTAGAATTCTTCCTAATTGCTAGAAATTGAAATAGCATAAATGCCAAGACAAAGAAAAGCCTTAATGTATGTCATTGTTCCTTTGATCGCATTGCTTGTATGTGTAGCTCTTTTGTCCAAGAATTACTTTCCAGATGCTACTCATTGATTGATAATATGAAATAAAATGTTGATCTTGAGAAAGCTAGTCACTGCTCCCTTCCTCTTGCTTGCGTTCGTTGTGTCCATAGAATTTTGGAATATTTTGCAATATATAGGATGTTCTCCATAAGCAGAAAGCAAAAGCTCTAGTGATTGGCAACTTGTACCCAAAGTTGCTGACTTTATTTCTAACTACCAATGTTTACTCACTGAACTGGTAGTTTACAGGTAGCATTGTACAAAGCAGCCCCATCTTGTGACTCAGAGCTGTATGGCAGGTGGTAGAGTATTTTCAGCAGTGACAACATGACTCTGACCAGTAGTTTGGAACTAGCAGCAGACTATTCCAAGTCATCCAACTGCTTGGGGGAGCCATATCTCCTGAACTGTGGCAAGCTTGTGGGTATATCTTTGCCAGGCTGTTGATCCAACATGGCTGACTATCTTGCTTGGGTCGGATTTTGTCTTAGCAGGAGCTGATCAAATGGATGTTGTATAGGTTGTTCTGAGCAGAAGCTGAGGGTACTGGTATGTTGCTCGTTGACAGACATCTGAAAATTGTCTGATCCAGTTCCCGACTGTTGGTTCCATGTAACATTGGAAGACAACAGTTGAATAGAGTATAACAAATAGACTAAATAACAAACACTGTATTGTTCCAGCTGTGTTTTTATTGATAACAAGAATGTGAAAATAAAGAAGTGTTGAACTGTATGACGGGCTTCATGCTATCAATACTTTTGAATGTTTGATAACGGCAACATTTAAAAGAAACAATTCCTCATAAACAAGGATCTATTCAGTTTGAAAAGATTCACAATATTTTGGGCGTCAGTGCCGGGTGACCATTGGGGCCACTAGAACGGATCCACTGTAGAGCTGTGTGGTTGGCCCCTACTGGTCATTTCGGGACACACTTTGCCGCTGGGTCAGCGTAATAGTGGTTTTCTCAGTCACGTTATTTTGGGTGTTAGTGTTTTGGAGCTTATGCCAGACAGAAGTGCTGGTGTGAAAATAAACAGCCGGGAGCAATGAAAATGTGAGCAAAAGTCTATAATTGTCTTTTGTCGGTCATGTTGGTCTGGCATCTGCCTCGCCACTCGGTGGGGAATAGAATAGGGCCTTGGAGATAGTGGGTCAGCCATTCATCACTTTTGATGAACTGATTTCTTTTTGAAGGACCAACCTTGTGAAAAGACGTACACCATCACATTTGACAAACTAGCCTCATTTTTCAGCGTGGCACACACTATTCCATTCCGAATGTAGTCAAGCTGTTTGGCTGTTTCAACGGGGGCGGGGCTTCATCATGGGACTCCCCACATTTTTCACTCCACAACCACAAGTGCCAGGACTCATTCGGTGCAACTACGGACCCTGTCTTCGAAATGTGGTGCACACTGGCTGTGTCAGCCCCTATAGCAGGAGTAGGAATTAACCCATGTAAAGACACCTAACAACACATGTCGTACGGCAGACAGAAGGGCCTTCTTCTGGCAGCACTTAAGTTCTCCAACTCACAGTGTGTCGAATTTTGGAGCTTGTTTGCCCTACTTGAATCATGGAGGTGGAGTTGCTCATAATGCAAGTAAATGGTGAGGGGCCTGTGAAGGGGCTCTGCCCAGGAATCAGTGGAGTAGAGCCGACATTGCCGCTCTGCACTGATGTTTATGGCGCAGAGCCGAAAGAAGGGGCTTTGTGTGGTAATCAATGGAGTGGAGCCTAGGGCCGCTCTGTACTGATGTGAATGGTGCAGAGCTGGTGGATGGGCTCTGTGTGGGAATCAATAAAGTTGAGCCAACAGGGCTGCCCCACACTGATGTGAATGGCATGGAGCCGGTAGAGGGACTCCACGTATACGGGAGTCAATATACCAGTAGCACAACTGGTTTGCTCACAAAGAACTAGAAGGTCAAGGTGTGTTCTCTAATTGGTGATGGGAATGATTGACAGTAATAATGTGGAGGCTGCAGAGGTGGCCGGCTGTTGGCTACGGGTTTAGAATTGGATCGTGGACCATACCTGTGTGGTGGCTGAAGTTGCACCCGAGATGGAGACTGAACCAAGGACGGGAATTGGAACAGTATCAACCCACCCAGCAGCTGCAAGCAGTTGTCGTGCTGTGGCTGTGCTAGCTTGGTTGACAAAAACGGAACTGATATCAGCTGGTTTGGCCGTTCAGCCCATTCGTTACTAACCCTGTAACACGACATCTACGGTGCGTCGCTTGGAGATGCTCCCATAGGACACCAGATGACGAGGAGCTGGATGTTGAAACCTATCTTGTGGAAGTGTCTAACTACTAAGGAGGGCTGCTTCCACCTGGAGCACCACCACTCCCTCGTTTTCTGGAGAATGCCCATCCGCTGTCTCTGGGAGAAACTCGTTATGCGAACAGAAGTCCACCAGCAGCCACCTTCAAGTGGTGGGATACCTTGATGCCCATATGTCTACTTTAGCATCCTTGTTTTCTAAATTGTTTGTTATGTATTTTCCTCATGTTTTTCCCTTTTGTGAAAAAGTTGTTGGTGCCAGCGGACCTCTGTGGGCACCCAGCTGCTGGTGCTCGCCACCTTGTTCAGGGACAAACAAGAGTCCTCGGAGGGGGCGGTAGTGTCAATGCCTGACAACCGGTGGGTGTGCGTGCCAGCACAGATCCACAGTAGATCTGTATGGTGGGCACCTTCTGGTCTGGGATTGGCTGACTGCGACTGGCAGAGTTTGTTAGCAGGATGATTGGAGGCAGATTATATTCAGCAGCAGCCTACAGTTTAGTAACCTGAGAAGGATTATTTTTCAATTAATTTGTTGTTGCTCATGAATTGAAATAAATGTTAACTGACATACATATAGTGTCTGGTCTGTCTAATGTTTGTATTTTGTGTGTGGTAATTAACTGATAACTATAAATTGCTTTTAGGGCCCACAATCATAAGCTTTGCTTTTTAGTGGGTACCTCCACTGCGTTTCCTCTGTATTTACGTAGTGTTTGAAAATTGAAATTGTATGTATGTTAAACTGTGGAAATAAATGAACAATGAATGTATGAAGTAAATTTTAACTTTTAAAAAACAATAGATGTTCTGGGTATTTAGTTGTTTCTGCCTGTGGTGATTTTTGTCTATAAATTTCTTTGCAGATGCTTCTCGTTATCACTTCAGTGGATGGTGTATAATAATAAAAATTTACATTGTATTAGTCCAGCAGTTTATCCATAACAGATGCATAAAAATAAAGAAATGTTGAACCTGAAGAAAGACCCATGCTGTCCGTACTTTGAGTGTTGGTTTTCCACAAATAATGCTCTGTTTACAATGTGATGTCTCCACACAAGCAAATTGTTCCAGTTGACTCATTTCTCTTACAGTGAGCATGCAGCAACTCATTAATCACATCCACCTGAGAGTCATTTACTTCAGTTCTATATGTAGGTATGCATGTCATTTGTCCCATGTTTGGACTGGCAGAGTAAATTAACAGCAGGGTTGGTGGCAGATTATGCATGTATACAACAGCATCTGACTCGAAGCCAGTTTTAGAACAGTTGGAGGATTGTGACAGAAAGAGGAGTTCTTGAGTAATGAGTTCTCTTGGTTATAGAGAAGTTGTTAGATTTCGAGGAAATGTATGCAGATTACAGTAATAAGAGGCAATTGTGAAAATGTTCCAGTTATCTTTTTTACGAATTGATGAAATACCGGTAAATATTGAACTATATGACATCATTATGTAATCCTCGTATGTGGTTTAGTCTATTAACTTTGAAATGCAGTACACAAGCTTCCATATGGCAGGTTGCTCAGGTTGCCACTACAACATACTCATTGTGAAAGTAAGAACTTGCACTTTACTGTAACAGATGTACGGTACAAGTATTTTCTCCAGTATAGAACCACAGGTTCAGAACTCAACTTCAACTCTGCTGTAGAGACTGCTGAAGAAACAGTATCACAGGATGTGGAGTGGATTCAACCGAAGCTGGAGAGTTTTCATCAGTGGTTTAAGAAACTACTTTTAAAAGGCAATGTGTTGGTGTTATTCCAGATTGAATTGATGAAATGTCAGAGAACTTTGGTACCACTGTGTCTGGTTGAATCCTGGATGCTGTTGATAGATTTTTTCATGGGTTATGGCGAAGTGTAGACTGCTAGCACAAGTGGTGCATTTTGCAATGTGACGGCAGTTGGAACAATCAAATGCATTGACTGTGGCTTATCTCAGACACATTTACTACAAGTTGTCCTGTTATGATTAAGTTACAAAGTTTACTCCGCACACAAGTAGTGTAATTAATGTTTGCTTAATAAACCAGTATGAATGACATTGATAATAATTCGATTATACTTGACAAACTAAGATTTACCACTCTTGCTGTGCTCCTTAATAATCCTATTTGGGGGCTTGCAATTTTTTGCTCCTTTCTGAAATTTTGTTTGGCTACGTATTTGTAATGTCTAGGGCGCTCTACCTACCCAAACAGTCACTTACATTTGCAAATTTCCCATGCAGGTATTATTCATTCGCTGAAAAGATTTGATCACCAATGGTGCACCCTGACCTGGTCTGTTTGGCCCCACGGAGCTGACAGGGAAACTCTGTGGTGGACTGGATCTGGGAAGGACTCTGTCTCCTTGGTCAATTTCTGGCCTGACGAGCCATCCAGGACTCCCTGAGAGTACCCCATCAGACGTCTCCGGGGCCCGTCCTGCCATCATCATGAGGTACGCCATGCCCTTTGCTCGACATAGCCCAGAGGCATTCATGCAGAATGCCAGCCAGCGTTCCCCGGGGACACCGAAGAGTACCACCTGCCATTAGACATCGGCCTAGAATACTACTTCTCCGGCGGCCCCCAGGCATTCTCTCTTTCGCCCATATACCAAAGTAAGCGGGCCAGGCCCCCCGCAAGTGCTGTGGCCCGCTCCACCTGGTGTGTCTTCAAGCCATGACACCCTGACACCCGCTAACCCCTTTTTGGCTTAACTTAAAAGGGTTTTTACTTCTCCGGGTCTTCAAGTCGACCATCTGCAGCTCCGGCTTTTAACTGCATATCACCGTGTCATCAGACCTCATTTCTCGTGGTCCCTCTGCCCGGAATTCTGCAGCCCTCGTTGATCTCAACTGGCACTGCTCCTCGGGTGTTCTGCGGCCCTGGCTGCCACCTCCGCCACCGGGCCACCTGCCACCAGGTGCTTTAAGCACACCGCGGCTTGGGCTTTTAATGGGCATCACTGGGTCATTGGACCTCATTTCTCGTGGTCCTTCTGCCCAGAATTCTGCAGTTCCCGTTGACCTCGATCGGGAATACACCCGGGCGTTCCGCGTCTCGCGGCCCCGTCTTCCACCTCTGCTGTCGGGCCACCTGGACATAAAGTCACCGCAGCCCACCCATGGCTCAGGGCTTTCAACTAGACATCATCGAACCTCATCTCTACTGGTCCCTTTGTCCGTAATTCTGCAGTTCCTGTTCTGGCAGACCAGGCCCTTCTGCCCTCTCTGGCCACGAGACATGGTTACATCGGACAGGGTTCCACATCAGAATCACACCAGCCGGGCGTACTCCCTCGGGAGCAGGCCGCTCTCCATGGGGCTGGCTCGGAACGAGGCACTGCCCTGTCCCCAACCAGGCAACCAGCACTGTTTTCCGAAGAGAATGAAGTTGATTCTATCAACGCCCTCACTCCGTCTGATTGCCGCCTGTCTTATTCAGCGAGACATGATGACAAGTGCTCAGCCTGCCGTTAGCCGCTTTGCCAGAGGAAAACATCAGCCATGACATAGCATGACTGGAATCTTGCAGACCAATTTTCCCAAAAATTCCAGTCGATCGTTCATGCGTGGTGATATTCTAGTCTCAAGCCAGAACTTGGCACATGTCTGAGTCCACTCCAGCCTGAGGGTCCTCCGCTCAACCTGCTAATCTACGGGCACCCTTTGCTCTTGACTATAGCATGGCCTTACTTCAGTTGAAGCAAAGTCATCGTGTGTTTGGTTGAGGATGACACTGATTTTATCTGCATCCTCACTGCCTATGACATTTTCCAGATTGCAGATCCTCCGTCAGCCTCCCTTTCGGAGGAAGATACCGACCATGCCCACCCCACGTCTTGAGATACTCTTGCTACGGGGCTCGCATTTGTGAAGTAGGCTCGTCGCCTTAGCGGACCACACCCCCTTGTAAGGCTGGAGCAGCCCCGGACAATGTCTTCTTGTCATCACCTCCCCTTTATCTTGGGCCTTCAAGCAGAATGTCTTGGAGACAATCTACTCAGTTGAATACAGTGGAACACTGTTATAACGGGGTCCTTGGAACTTTACAAATTCCATATGTTATCAGATATGTGAAAATAAATGAAAAAAAATTCTTTGTCATAGATGACATTGTATTATAAATTAATAATAAATATTATAAATGCTCGTTCTGTTTGTCTTCGATTATACATGTATTGTTAGAGTCCTTCGGGCGCCTCCTCAATGAACATGAGTCACTACCCCATTTTTTCCAAGCGGCCATTACATGCAAAGGCGACCTAGCAAGCATATGACAATTGGGCATCCAGACGTAATCCACACTGTAGCACTTTCCGGACCAACTTCCCAGATCGCTGCCCTGGTGAATACGGCATCGGATGTGGACCCAATCACGAGTCTCAGTCACAGCCCTTTGGAGCTACTATGGCTACCATCGGTAAGCCTGCCCAGGCCACAGGGATGTGAGTCCATGCTTTACCTGGTGATCTCTAATGATTGCTACAAGTCTAAACCAACCATCATTCGAGACAGTCTTACCAGGCGCCAAAACAGGAACGAACAAATAACGTTTTCCAGGCTGACTTCCTACATGTATCTTTTTCAGTTCTTTTGTGTCTCTCCAGTCTGCATCCCCCGGCATCTGAACGTTCTTCAAGCCATTGGGATTTTTACACACCCCTTGGCACCCCATAATTCGGGTGCGAGAGAAATTTTTCGAATCTATTTCTACTGCGTCTCACAACGTACAATCCTTTGATTGGCAGAACAACCATTTTCTAGTCCCCACGTATGTGCCCCAGGCCACGTAAACACAGATATTGCCGTGTGGCCCTGCCATAATGCACACTGTCCAAACTTGTTCACTTCAAAGTGGGCGTGTCCAAAATCTGTTCGCTGCGACTGTTACAAGGCCTGTCAAAAGTAGGCCTGCTGTGAGTCGCCTATATTGTTGCGATAGTTTCGCGGGCTTTCTCTTCCAATACTAACGCTCAGCGTGATCAAAACAAAGAGAGAGAGAATTTTGTCAACCCTTTTCATTTCTTTGAATTCTTTATTAGTACTTGGCACAATTTCGGACATCAAAATGTTTTTTTTTTTTGTCCGGGAGATTTTCTTTGAGGGGAAATTACTAATTTCACCCAGTTTCTTTATTATATCCATGTTAATTAACTTGTGCTAACCTTTAAACATTTGACAGTGAAAACCCAGACAAACTTGTGGTTTCTTGATGTTTTTAAATAGACTTATTGACATGTACTGATGACAACTTTGAGTACTATTTGGCCGCATGCCTAACACAAAATGCACTGAAACACATTGATTTGCACATTTCAAATTCTAAATAAGAAATTTGAAAAGCCTGATGTTTCGATCCCGTAGCAATCTGCTGAAATTGAAAAATTATACCCTGTTTACCTCTGCAAGTGGCTCTGAGATGACCGTTTCGATCTCAACATTTTAGGCCACTTTAAGTAACAAGCAGTTGTTTCTGAAACTCAAAATAGTATGCTATGTTTATGTAATGTTGTGAAATATTCCATCCGCAACCTTCTGAAGGAAGTCCACGTTATTGAGAAGGACCCCTTGATGGCAGCTGCAGAGGCTGAGACCAACACAGATGCCCTCAGCTAGCCCTTGGAGAGCGGTCATGGACATGGAGGGCGGGGATATGGACTCCCGCCCACTCAGCCGCTTTGGCCTATGGCTCCTGATTGAGAAGTGCAACCCTACAGAGAGGACACCTGATGAGGCGGAGGGGCACTTGCTCAGCATGGCCTTCCAGTGGTTTGAGTTTACTGCCACGCCGGCTCAAGGTAAGTCTGGTGCCTTTCTGCCTGCAGTCTCTGCCCTGAAGTAGTTGCTGCTTGGTCATTCTAATTCCAGGCTTTCTAATCCAGGTCACGTTTACTTTTGTTGCTACTTCTTGAAGAATAACCAGCTAATTTGATTCTTAAATAGACAGAGAGATTTGAATTTGTCAATCCATTTGTTCCAAAGGGACTTTAATCTTAGCCTGAAAACTCTGGAAGATTTTGAATTCAGTTCCAATATCATTCCAGTACATCAATTTGAAAATTTGCAAAACTTTTTTAAAGAGCAACCCCAACTGTGGTGGAAAAATGGGGAATACAATTTAATATTCTTAACAACGTACTACCGTGGAAATGAAACACATCATAACCTACAGGACCTGGTTTTGTTGATACGTTTTCGTACAAAGGCCTGCACGCCTGAGCTGCCAGCCTATAACCTGACACTTTTTTGAATAAAATAACATTTTAACGTAAAAACATTCAAAACATCTGTCTTTCTCTCTGAACTTACCATGCCATATTTGTCACATGATCCTGGGCCCCATATTGTCAGCCCAATCGGCGCTCTGGTGGCACGATGGGTTCGAAGAGGTAAGGCTCTTCGCCTTGGGCTTGCGACTATGTAACTACACACGTAATACTTTACTACATGTAATTATGTGCATTGATGAGACCGCACCCGCTTAGTATATATGTACATGCACCATTTGGAGAACCGTTTTCATGGTGCTATGTCGACAAAATCCTGGAAAAGCGGTATTCATGAGATGTAAATGAAGCAATGACAACATGCTCCTTTCACGAAAGGTAGCCATGGCGCTCAGCAGAAACAGGTTTCAAAAGTGAGCTTTTTTAACCAAAAATATTGCTGAATCCAGGTTTATATGGCATAGATGTCTATAATGGGATCCAAGTAAACATACTACGGCCAGATGTCTTATTTTCTGTTGCCCTTTAAAGGATGCAATATATGTACATTGCTATTCCAAATGCCACTTCAAATTGGTAGGTTTTCTGGAAATGGACATTCCAAAGTGTTGTTCAGAAATACTGAAGTCGCTTCATTCAATGAGCATTTTGAACCTTCAGAAGCATCACAGATCTCAAAATGGTTAGAAATCAACCCAATGTCCATTTTTCAGCTGTTTCTTATGGATGTACAAAATTCTGCCTCCAATGGAGGTAGACCTTATTTTGAAGTATTTTCCACCGGCCCAAAGTCAGTTCCTACGGTTGTATTTTGCCCTGTTGAAAAATTTGGCACCTTGATGGGACTTTTCCTTGTGATTGTTTCCCTCGTGATCTAAGAGATCTTCCCAAAGTTCACAAAGAGGTATATAAGGGTTATTTTAATGTAAATACTAATCAAATATCATATTTGAGTGTACAATATCTTTTACAGTTACAGTCTGTGCAGCAGGATAGCTGAGCTTCTTGAAGGCTTTAGGAAGGTCTTCAGTCTGGCACCTTACAGCGCAGTAATATTTGAGGTGAGCTGCTGCATTGGTTGGGGTTTTTAACGGTTAAACAGCTACAAAAAATTAACCCCGAAATTCTCTTCAGTGAAGTTTTGTTGATTGCACTGGAAGGACACTGTACACCAAGCAAGGCATGTGCCTTACATTGTGACACAAAAAAAGACAACTGAAATAGTCAAACTTTGTGTAACTATAATTCTCGATTGGCCCACTGAGGATCCAGAATTACTCTCTTAGAACATTGTAATGGTGACTGAATACATGATCTTGGGTACACATCCATATTCAGGGTTTGGTTGGCACTGTGTGTTGCATTCATTGCTTGCCTGATTTAGAATTACTCTTGGAGCATTGGAATGGTAACTCAGTGATCTTTGGTGCCCTATTATTTTGGTTACTTCCCAGTCATCTTGTGAATATTTGTTAGAAATTTGATCTCTAATCAGTGGGTCAACTCTTGTTATTGATGATGATGCTCTTGCCAATTATCTGTTGATAATTAGATGACTACCAAGTTTGTGTGCAATGCAAAAATCAGCAGATAGCCTGTCAGAGGTTACAAACACAGCATATTGATATTTGTTTTCTTTGCACAGTCTGCTTTAGTTCATAGCGCCCTGTGAAATCATACTTGTAGAATAAATGTTGGGCTATATTAAACTGCATGTACCTATAAATGTGGTTGGCAGAAACGTTTTAATAGCTGTACAGCAACAAAGCCGCCTGGACTTATCAGAGCTCTACCAGGAAAATATTTCATGTTTGACAGTTCCACAAACTGGGTTGCATATCACAGCATACTACGATCATGCTAGAGACCATCCCTGAGAAAGTCACCAAAGTGAGTCAGTTGCAGCAGCAGCATTTCAGTACAAAACTCTTGTGATTTCTCCCTCTTTGCAGGTCCTAGTGGGTTGTCTAGAGTTCCAGTGGGACTGTGTCATCGAGGATCGTGTCATGATCCTGAATGCCCTGTACAAGCTGCAGCACTTCTTGTCTGACATGATAATCCTGTCCTGGGAGTTCTTCATGAACAGACTGGATACCTTGGCCTTGGAGGCTCATGTAGAGATGGAACAAAGTAGGGAGTTGCCCTTCCCATCAGTGGATTCCCTTATAGGGGGCCAAATACCAGGGCCCAATTTCAGGGGGCTGCTAACTTGAAGCAAATGACTTTATGCTTACAGAGGCGCCATGTTTTTTCAGTGGAAAAATTTGCTGAGCTAATATGAGGTAACAATAATAATTTCTATGCGCATGCAACCGGTAGCCCAACCACGCCAAGCACTGCCATGAAACAGTGCTTCTGGTGAGCAGAATTTATGCTAGAGTAAAGTACGACTTTTCTGCTCTTAATTAAGCAATGCTGTGAAATAGGGCCCACTTTGTATGGTGTACCATGCATTATACTAGTCAGATGACAGGGATTCGCTTAGGCATTTTACAGTGTGGTACATGCAGGTCAGTTGAACTTTTACTAACGTGCCTCCCTTCTTTCATCTTTCACTGCCTTTCCAAATCTAAACCGTTCAGAGACCAGCACATGTGACTGCATGGACATCTTCCTGAAAAAGCAGACCAGGGTGCCGGTTGCTCGGTCTCAGTCAGAGACAAAAAGCTCCATCAAACTACACTGCCTTTCCTTCAACTTGAAGGCAGATTTCAAGCATCACAGCATGTCATCCCTGCAACTGCAAACAGATTTGGCCGCATCCAGTTTACACCGATGAGTTCAGTTTTAAATCTGTTACTGGCTGTTCAAGAGGACATTAACTTACTTCAGACATCATTGTCACCCTTTACTTCGTGATAGACCTCATGCTTGAGTACCCTCTTTACCCTACAAGTATTGTCCCCAGGCCTTCAAAATTCACCGGGTGGTTTGGACAGATTTTGATTTATTCAGAAAGGTAAAGAACCCTGCCACTGTTACTTTGCATAGGACGAGATTTCCCTCAAAAATATATATGTGCCATTAGTTCTTGCACAGTGGAGGATCTGGGTGGTTCATGTTTGTGGGGTAGATGGGTCGGCAAACACTCCTTCCACCCCTTCCATCATCCCTACTCCCTCTAAACTAACAAAAAGGAAAAAGTAAATGGGGCAACCATTTAAAAATGACACAAGCAAGAAAATGTAGACAAATTTATAAAAACAGCACCATTTCTGTTAAAAATATGTTGAAATGGATCTCCTCTTCACCCTGAATGGTTTATCTGGTTTAGGTAATAATTGCTTAGCTAACTCAAGACACGTATGCCAGTATTAACATTGTAACACGTACGTTTTTCTCTCCTGGCAGATTTATCCATACTACCTGCTCAGAATCTGTTGATGAACAGTCCATTGGACCCTTAAACGTGTACAGTCCTTTCTAGAGTGTATCACCTGCTTTCTTGGTAGGCATATTGCAATATGAAATTATTGCTTGCTGACTGAGTCCAGCCAGGTTTGTGTCATTTGAACCTAGGCTTTGCTGTCTCTTGAGTCTTTGTAAACCAGTATCTCGCACGCAACTGAGCACCTTTTATACAAAATGAATGATGGCAGTGAATACTACAGATGGACCCGGTGTTAGTTGGAATGGGTTATGTTGGGTTGCTCCTGGCCCTGGAAGGCTGAATTGGAGATGGGGATGTACTGTTGGAATGGGTTTTGGGGCTTGGCTTGGTAGGGCTAGTTTAATTTCCTCATCCTTTACCACTTGCTGCCAGGGTTCCCGGTACCAGAGACCTTCAAGGCTGCATAGTCATTGCCAGGGTGCCCGAAATTGCAACTTTCTTTTGAGAAAAATGAAGTTGCTGGGTGTTTGTAAAGATAGTTCACTTGCTGTCAGTCAAAGTTTAGGCCACTAGATGAGATAATTCCGTCACTGATGGGCAACAATGGGAGCCTTCCCAGGGGTTCAAGAACTTGACCTTTATTCATGGCCGGGTTGACAACTTGACTGTGAACTGCTGGGACTTGCCGCTGACTCTCGGTCACGTATTCTCCCGCACATCGCGCACGCGTAAAGTCTCCATTGCGCGTAAACACACTGACTTAAGTCCTAATTTAATTATCCTAAATTGTATGGGATTTTTATATTATAAAATACCAGCAGCCGATTTCACGAAACTCGTCTTATCTTGCAACTCATCTTAGAATTTGGGACTAGTCCCTGCCATACGATCGATCTTAGCTAAGACGCGCCCTAGGATCGATTTCACTAAACGCTTCTAAGGCAAGACGCATGCATAATATCGTTAAATATTTTGCTCATTATTAGACGAGGATGACCCGTGTTCTATGCACGGCTGTGTCGTGTTTGATGAAGATATTTCCTGCGATATGCTCAACAGCCGTTGGTAGCTTTGCACGGTAAATTCAAGATGGTTGATTGGGTGAAAGACGCCCGGCAAAAGTTCGTCTGCTCTTCTTCAACACACGTAAGTATATATATAGTATACGTTTCTAGGGAAATTTGGTAGGTTTCAGTGTGTTCCTCGTCATCGTTTATGTTGTGTGCAGTCGGGTCGTATGAATCGCTAGATTGCAGTTTCGCATTTTTTAACTGGCGTCACATTTTTTGACCGGGCATCGCATTTTTCGAAAGGCGTCGCATTTTTCGACCGGCATCGCATTCTCTAACGGGCGTCGCATTTTTCGACCAGCGTCGCATTTGTTAGTCGGCGTCGCATTTTTCAGCCAGCGTCGCATTTTTTAACTAGCGTTGCATTTTTCATTACTTCATCGGAAAGACCTATGGAGGCCAGGATCTCGTCCATCACCGGTACCGCCAGCTTATTATAAAACGCTCGAAAACTAGTCTAATAAAGAATGAAGTTATCTGTTGTGGAGATTCTCACACGTACGGCAACATTTGTCACAGAAAAAAGAAAATTAGATAGAAACGCATGTACATGTACGTGTAACCCCAGGGTCGTTCAAGAAGCAGCAGCTACGACGAAACAGCCTTTTCAAACAGTGACACTTTTCAAACCCAAATCCACATGCAGTCCTCAAGACCTTGGGAAGTCATTTTGTTGAGTTATAAACACAAGCCCCCCCCCCCAAGAAAGATAAATGATCTCAAGCCCATGACCAGACGGCCTCCACCGGGGGAATGCCTGAACCACGGACCATTGCCTGAACTTCAAATGTGTGAAATACCTTTCTACTACTGTAATGAAAAAGTATGATCAGTCTTGGTTTCCGCTGGACAGATTTTCATGGTTCAAAAAGTGTTTTCGGGAACTTTGCGTGATTTTGTATTGCTGACAACTTCTTTCAACCAAGAAAACGTAAAATTTCTCAAAGTTATGGTGCATTTCTTTGCCAAGAGTAGTGTGGCGGGACAACTGACACCTTTTTGTGGCGGACCAGCAGACTGGCCTGATCGAAGATAGAATTGACCTGGCCTAACCCCACAAATATATTTATTTAACCTTATGCAAGAATGAGCGGCTATCCAAATGCAAGGGGATATCAGTTAACGAACGGTGGACTATGCCTTAGGGGCTGTGGAAGTTTACTACCACTCTGTGATTAGGTAATTGATCCCAATGCCAATAAAGATTACAATAAATGTCAATAAGTGATACAGGACTGACTAAATCTCACGGTGACCAGTGATTTCCAAGGCAATTATATGATTGGTTTATTCAATGTCAGTGCTCAGTTATCCGTTATATACAACAGCAATTAACTATATACAAAATTATCCTCACAGGGAGGTAGTCCTACGTGGTCAACTGCACTACGAACGTGATTGATAGGCCTTATCCTTAACCTACACCAGAATAACCCTCACGGTGATCAGGGTAAACCTCACAGCGATCAGGGTAACCCTCACAATAACCAGGTAACCCTCACAGTGATCAGGGTAACCCTCAAGTCTAAATAAATAATCTACCGATGGCTTAAAACTGATAAGCCTTGACCACTCAAGCAAATACAATCTTCATAAATGTACAACACAACGGTGTGGACTCGTACAACAATAATCTATACTGCCTTACGAAGCAATACAGTTCCCAAACTGCAACAAGGTTTAAGGTGACTTAAATAACCCTCACCCACTTCAAGTTATTACGAAATAACACAGGTAAGTTGATTAAGAAGGCGATTATAATAGTCCTCACCAGACTCTAATGGAAACCTGCACCCAGTAAACCTCAACGAGGAAAGGAAGCTCCCAGACCAGGACCGCAACCAACCGTCGCTATGCCAACAAGCATGGAACAACGGTACACAATCCTTCTAGTCTAAGCTCCGCTAATTCCCGAATTAACTGGTTCACACGGGTTCCCTAACCCTATAATCTACCACTTCTTAAATAAACGAGACTGTCTAACGATTCCCTAATCTTCAAAGAGATCTGATATAATCGGCAGCTCCGGCAACTGAGAACAAGCACCACACTCTGATTGGTATGGTATTTGCCATCTTGCAGACATGCTTCACGAGGGAGCGTTTATCGCAGTACGGTCTATAATTTAAAATGTAACTACTGTGGCGAAACAGGGTAGCTGTGCAAAATTGTGTTTAGTCTGGGTCATTAATAATTCAGGCGCGTCTAATTCATGCATTAAACATGCGCGCGGCAACCAATCACAGGCGCGCATTACCTTAGGTCTGGGCGCTGGCTGCGTGGGTTGCCAGGACTTCTCAAGATGGCAGCGCACCAGGTACACTTGATCCCCAACCATCAGTGGTCGTACGTCAGATTTACACTCAAAACTCAGAACACAACACAACTCCACAGAGCTCTGGTTAGCACGCTGCCATCTTGTACAGTTACGAAGATTGTATTTGCTTGTGTGGTCAAGACTTATCAATTATAAGCCATCGGTAGATTATTTATTTAGACTTGAGGGTTATCCTGATCACTGTGAGGGTTACCTGGTTATTGTGAGGGTTACCCTGATGTGTTACCTGCCGAGAAGCAGAACGCAAGACAGAGATCAACTCATGGCAGACCCACCGAAAGAGAGATTGGCACCACACGCCCCACCATTTCACTTCACAGCATGTGATTACTTTGGCCCATACCAAGTGAAGATCGGACGAAACAAGACGGCAAAACACTATGGCGTCATCTTCACCTGCCTGAATACACGAGCTGTGCATCTGGAGCTAGCTCCTGACTGCTCCACCATGGAGTACTTACAAGTTCTCAGAAGATTCTTTGCAGTACGAGGTTATCCAGCTCTGATGATCAGTGATAATGGGACGCAGCTAGTGGGAGCTAAGCGAGAACTGAGGCAGATGATAGAAGGCTGGAATGCCGACAAATTGAAGGAATACTGTGCAGAGAGGAAGATGGAATGGAGGTTCATCACACCTACCGCACCACACCAGAACGGCTGTGCAGAGTCACTTGTTAAGAGTTGCAAAGCAGCACTCAAGCATGCAGTTGGAGCACAGATCCTGACTCCCTTCGAACTTTACACAGTGTTACTCAAAGTTGCAAACCTGATCAACCAGAGACCTATCGGAAGGCTCCCCAACGACCCTGATGATGGGGCCTACCTGTGCCCAAACGAGATTCTACTGGGAAGGACATCAAACACCGTACCCCAAGGACCCTTCCAGGAGACAAAAAACCTCGACACCGAGTGAGTTTGTCCAGAGGATCGTAGATGCATTTTGGAGACGCTGGACCAGAGATGTGCTACCACTTTTAGTACCTCGCAAGAAATGGCGAACAGAGAAGCTGAATGTCCAAGTTGATGACATCGTGACTGTTGCTGACCCAAACCCGGTACGAGGCAGATGGTGTATAGGCAGAATCCTGGAAGTCTACCCAGGAACAGATGGCAAAGTGCGCAACGTCAAGGTGAAGAAAGCATCAGGAGAACTGCAGAGATCTATCAACAAGATTGCAGTGCTCTACCCTTCAGAAGGCTATGAGGACTAAATCCTCATGGGGCTGAGGATGTTCCAGTGTGCCAGGCAAGAATTCTGAATAGCGCCGTCACTAGTTTGGAGCTTTGTAACCAGACCATGCTTGTCAGACATCTTTTCTTATGTTTTCTCTTGAAAGAGTTTTGTCCAAAATGTGACACAGTTTTCACCAGTTTTTACTAGACCAACGTTAGACAGTTACCGAGAGGAGTTTTGCCAAAGAAATCGAACAAAAATGGCTGAGTAATTAGCCCCATACGATTCACAAGACTCCTCGAGGCTGGGATGCGTGTTGTACTTCTGAAGATCCAATGCATATTTCTTTAATATAGGACTTTAACTTGTATTAGAAAAGGTAATTTCGAGATGAAAATTGTCTTTAGTATAAATATTTTGTTTCATTTTATTCATCTGCAATTCCTTATTTGACCGTGCCGAACCAACTTTGTTGCCTGGGTGTCCATAGTCTGTGGCGACAAGTTTGAGCGTGCATGCTGCATCTCCATCAGTGCGCTGAACATGTCAAAGAATTTATTTGTACCAAACTCCATTGGAGGCATCCGGTTTTTTTTTTATAACGGTGTAGAAAAACGGTCATGTTGAAGGGAAGGATTTCCTTTAAACGACTACAGTCTGAAGTTGAGACCTGTACGCGTACGTGTACATTTCAGGAAAACTCCATGTTTAAGGTTGGAGCTACAAAATAAATCGTTGTCATGGTTATGCATGATTTTTAGGGGTGTTAATTTGAGGAGATCGTGGCGCAGTTTGTGCATTATATTAAGCGTGTTCGCATGCAGGATCCACAACAGGATTCACAGCCCCAAATGGGAATCATTTTCCAGAATCTCCATGAAACAATGGGCTGGTGAACACATTGAAAATAGGACGAGTGCTTCAATAATCCTTGTAGATAATAGAAACGCTGGATAGCTTTAAATTAAACTGTTCCTCATGATAAACACCGCCTCCCTTTTAATAAATGGAATAGGCGAACGGGCCGACGTACAATGTACGCACAGCCAGTTGTGCAGGGTTCATTATGAATGTTATGCTGGTGTGCCCAGTGAATACCCGGTTCACCCGGCCGGGTCGCCCTCATGGCCCACGCGCTGCATGCCGCATTAGCGATAAAAAAATTCATTCCCTTGCCAAGTTCACTGACACGGCTCACCCCACGTACAGCCGAAACGCTGCTGCAGATGAAAACCTCGGTGCAGCGGCCATTACGTGCACAGTGCCAGCCAGAGTTTTATAGGAGGACACGCACTGTTTCAGCTTTCTGAAAACATGGCTGACGAGGCTAAAGTTTCATCTGGCGAGTCCAGTTCATCCAGTGACGGGAGTGAATTTTGGCCAAGTTCAGATGAGGGCTCTCCGTGTCCTTCACCTGCCCAAGTAAACTTGAGTACAGATTTATGTTGGCCTATAGACAGTGATGTACCCTTGGCGATGTACGCTAAGCGAAAGAGGGATTCCCCAGCTACGCAAACCGCCGCATCGACAAGCACCAGTGCCGCATCGTTCCAGTGGAAGGATGAGGACAGTGCACCGATGAGGTACGGCTTTACCGGTAAAGGTGGTGCCGTCGATCCCTGTCTACATCGCAGCTCCACCTGCAGTGAGTCGTTTGGGGCGTTTTTTGACGACGAACTGTATGACAAGATCACCCAAGAAACCAACCGATTCGCCGCACAGAGACCCGTCACGACATCGGCACACATGAGGTCATGGACTGATGTGAATACCCGAGAACTGCGGGCCTTTCTGGGCCTTTGCATCATGATGGGTATCGCAAAACACCCCACTCTTCACAGCTACTGGTCGACCGATCCACTGCTGAAAATGAGCCTATTCCCGTCCATCATGCCCCGAGACCGCTTCCTTGCCATTCTGCAGGCCCTGCATTTTAACGACAACAGTGCCATGCCGGAGGACTGCCCTGACCGCCTGTTCAAGTTACGTCCTGTCATCGACTATCTCCTTGAGAAGTTCTCCACTGTGTACACTCCACAGCGGGACATTTCTGTCGACGACTCCTTGTTGAAGTTCTACGGGTGTCTTCGCTTTACTACCTACAACCCAAGAAAGAGGGCCCGCTTTGGCATTAAGGTGTACAAGTTGTGCCAGAGTACCGGGGATGCCGCCGGGTACTGCTACAACTTCAAGATATACACCGGCCAAAGTAAGGGAGACCTTCCAGCAAATACACAAGTGGTAATGGACCTTGTGGTCAATCTAAACGGTAAGGGATACAACCTTGCCCTCGACCGGGCCTTCAGCAGTCCAGATTTGTACCGCCGACTTCACTTTAAGAAGTTCAACGTCGTCGGTACTGTCATGCCCCACAGAAAGGGCATGCCCGAAGACCTCAAGTCCGTCGAACTACGGCGTGGCGGAACAGCGTACCAGACGGCTGACCTGGGTGTGAATGGTTCGCTCCTAGCAATGGTGTGGAAAGACAAACGGAACGTCCGCATGCTTTCCACCATGCATAGAGCAGATATCCGTGGCACCGGTAAGCGAGACAGGACAGGGGCAGAAAAGAAGAAACCAGCTTGCGTCCTCGAGTACAACGCCCTGATGGGGGGCGTTGACATCAGTGACCAGCTAGCGGCAAATCACAGAGCAACTCGTAAGTCCATGAAGTGGTACAAGAAGCTGTTCTTCTACTTGCTGGATTTGACCCTGGTAAACAGCTACTGTATGCACCGGGTTGTTGGTCACCGTCTTTCCTTCCTCGACTTCCGCCTGCAGCTCGTCCGTGAACTTCTCTTCGACGAACCCTTGCCCGAGTACCGACCCCAGCGCGATACTCCACCAGCCACGAGCTCCCGCTTCGTTGGCCGTCACTTTCCTGTTACCTTGGAGAGGAGCAGCTACGGCGACTACCGCTACCGGCGATGTGTTCTCTGCTCTTCCAAAGGGCAGCGAAAAAAGACGCACATCGAGTGTGACTCGTGCCACCAGGCCCTCTGCATCGTCCCCTGCTTCCGGGACTACCACACCGTACACTAATGGACAGTTGAAATTGGCCTTGTCATTGATGTTATTTTTGTGTGTCCCCTTGAATTGTGGCACTTATTTCATCTCTTGAAAAATGCTAAGGGTAAAAGGAAGGTTTTTTTACTTGTTTCATGAGTTGCAGCTTTAACATTTCATCTCTTGAAAAGAATGCAGAGAGTGAAAGTTTATTTTACTTGTTTGATGAGTTGCAGTATTTCAATGACGACGAGAAATGATGAGTGAAAGAAGTTCTTTGTCACCTAAAAAGCTTTAGGTATTTTTATTTGGTGGCTTGTGCAAGTTTAGGATTGCATAACATTGCTGGTCGTAGTCGTTAAGATCCATTGGTCAGTCACAAAAAGGGGTTTAACTTATTAATGGTGCGTCGTTAGCGGGAACACTTCTTGTCCTATGTTTTTGGGATTGACGTCGTCTTGTGGGTCCATTGTTTTCTTGGGCACAGAGCATTTTCTGTTTCGGGTATAGCCGAGATATTGCCGCGGCATACAGCTGTATATGCCGCAGTGATTTTCAAAGCTATAGGCCAGTTCTGTGCAGGCCGTTTTTTTGCTCCGATGGATTGGATCATTTTTTTGTATCATCGTGCAGTTTGCAAAAGCTGCATATTATCTAATTTTTATGCGGTGTGGGGCATGAACAGGCGCCTTCCCGATCAGCCCGTAGGCTAAGCAGTGAAGTGTCCAGACTACTGTAAGTGATTGTATTTCACGGTTGTTATTATTTGCAATTCCCGAATGGCAACATTATCATATCATCTGATTTTGATGACGAAATTGAGGAGTTGTAGATGTGTTATATCGCCTTGTAGCTCTAGACGAATCTAAAAGGCCGTTATTTGTGTAGGAAACAGACTACACACGAAATTGAATAAATGTTTGTAGATTGCAAAAGTATTGTAATCCTTTCTATGGACAGCTTGGAACGAACGCATTTGAAACTTTCGACAGTTGTCTGTGCAGTGTTAACGCAGAATTGAATTAGGCGCTATAAAATGCGAAATAATGATTTACATAACTGATGACCAACTGATCAGGAGTGGGTCGAAGCATGGAACTTCCTCCATGGTCGAAGTCACCCGCGCTTCGTCCAGTCTTGTACTCGACTGGACGAGTCTAGGAGTTGCCCTTGTCAGGGTTTGGTGCTGTGAGCCAAGTAGCCTTTCATCAAGGCCTTCGTGGCTGTCTGTGAGAGGAGACCGCATACACGAGCGGCTCAGCACGAGGGCCTTTTCCAACTTGTCAGGAATTTCTTATGTTTTTCTTTATGTTTTCGATTTTTGCTACCCCGGGCCGTTAGGGTAGCAAAAATGCCAACCAATCATAAGCGAGGGGATCTGCATACATTAACCTATTATGCAAATTGAAAGTATAAGAAAGATGGCGAGCGTGTTAAGTGCGTCGGCGGCCGTCACGTGAGTGCAGGTCAGTTGTCTGAGCAGTATTTTGACAGTTCTGCTGCTGGAAAACTTCACCTTGCCGAGCTTAAACTGTTGCAGTGTTTAGGCTATTGAAGTATATGTACGCGGGCGTGACGTTTTCGTCTCTGCCCACGGGATACGGTAACACTAAGAGTAAGACGACCTATATTTCAACAGCTGCTGTTAACCGTTTTGCTTTGACCATTCGGCCTTGTTGAACTGCTACTTGCTCGTGTTACTCCAACGTCAGTACCATCCCCACCAACAAGCATCATAGTTGTTATCTCACCGCTTATTATTGCCCTCTTGAAAAACCAGATGGAACATTGCGTAAGCTTAGGAGTTGATGCCGTTTATTTTGGAGAGTCTATGCTTCAACTGTTTACGTGAAATTCATGAATTATGCACATATAAGGAAGCATATGAATAACTTACCACAGTTGTCAACACCCTCAAAATCAAGTTGGAAAAGGCCTCGTGGCTGCGCTACTCGCCTGGTCTCCTCTCCAGTAGCTTTGAAAATAGACAATAGCATTAACGAGTACTTTGATCTTTGCTGAATCGCAAAGGCCTAGTTATAACTAAATGTATCTATCTTAAAACGTGAATCTGCCACATGAATAATTGTGTTCATTGTTTGTAATGATCTTTATTGTGATTTTACTTGTGTATATCTTGGGTGTAATAAAGAATGGGTAAAGTGTTCGTGTATTTTTTTAAGTGAGCAAAAAATGGATTTTTACTTTAAGGTGTATTTGTAAACAATGATAATAAATCAAATCTATCAATTTGCCTGGATTGGGGCTGTTTCATTATGTGGGAACACTTGTTAAGGACAGGTTTAGACTTTTTCAGCTCCATTTTGTCAGTCTCAGTTAAATTTATGCAGAGTTCAATTGCAACATTTCATTTTCCAATATTTCTTTTATACTAGAATTGCGAGTTGAATCTTCTCCCCTTGGCAGGCAGAAAGGTGAGAAAAACTTTATTGATATGCCTTCATTGGCACTAATGTGAGCTTATAAATATACAACTGGGTGCTTGTGTCATGCAGGGATTTTATTTCAGAATAAGAATGCCTACAGTTTTAACATTTTCATGCGGCCATTTCTGTGGTGAATGCTGGGTATTTTGAGAATATACACATTACTTCTATACTTTGCCCCACAAGGCGGTCAGACTTAAGCAGTACTTTTATGTTATTCAGAGTCTACTAAATTGAAGCATATCTGATGCCTTTTGCTAAGAAGGACAAGTTGAACATGCTTGTTTGGTGTACTGAAATGTAACTTTTGAGTTATTTCCAGCAATAATAGCCATGACACTTGTACATAATGCCGTAACCTTTGGGGATTAAGAATCCCCCTTACATCCCCCTCCCATGTAATAAGGTGGATCTTGGTAGCCTGTAACACCTGAAGTCAAGCTGTAATGCCATGGATCCGGCCAAATGCGCTGTTTGGGAATATAAACTCACATCTGTACTTGTCGGGAGTATTGAACTACTTCTAACATGGAAATGAATTAACCACTTGACGCCGGATGACATGTAAACGCAATTTTCTTATTTGTTCCACGGAGGACATGTACACTCGTTTACGAATTCTTTTGCCATATCCGCTGTTGACTTATTAAAGCATTGTTAGGTCAAAGCACAATTGCAAAGTTGAAGGAGTTGTGGGTAAAAAACCTGCCCCCTGCAGCAGCTTCGGGCAAGAAAATCCGACGTTGAATGTAATAAAAGAGTGCGGTAATTAAGTTGTAAATAATCTACTACAAATTCAAGGGGAACATCGTACAAATCTTTTTTCCTATTATTTTTATTCCTAGCAGTTACAGGCTTGTTATTCATCGACAGTTGATTTGTTATTGGTTTGAAGTTGTACAACATTATGGTGCATTTGTGATGGTATGATCGGATGTAACAGGTGGACACTAAATAATCACACCTGGTCTGCTTTTTTTCCCATCGTAAACCAAATCACCCATCAGATCGGCAAGGAAAGGCTAAAGAAATATCGGATGATGTCATTCTTTTCCTTGTCATTTGTGTGGGAAATGCATTGCCTCATAAGAAAGAGGTTCAATTGGAAGAGTGGAAGTAAATTTCAGTTACCCGAACACCTTTATTAATGTATTTTGTATTAATCTTCTAATGGATATTTAAATCAAAGTTAACAATTAGGATATCTACAAATGATTTATTTCATCATTTTATATTACTTCTCACATTTTGAAACATTAAAACATGCTTATTTCTTACATATATGTATACTAGTACTCGTTGATAGGCAAGACAGCACCGATTGCTTGTTGACCTACGGAAGTATGTCAAGCGAAACATCTACACAGCAGAATGTCCGTATAAATTTAACGTTAATTTCTATAGCACTATACGAGTACATTGCACAGAGTAACCTCAAATATGGCGTCTACCTCGTGAACATTTTCAAATATTGTTTAAATAAAAATTAACTATCAAACATTAATGGCAAAATAGCATACACAAATCAAAAAATCGGAGGAAGTTAACTTCTGAAATCTGTACCACGGTACTATTTATGTATTTGTCTTATGGCAGATGATACAATTAGCCCCGAATGCGACCAAGAGAGGGCGCAATTTTCCTAACGAGATGCTACTATGGGAACTAGACTTCACAAGTTCATGAACGACTATGCCTTGCAGCGGCTTAGCTGACAACAAAAATGAACGATCACTACCAAAATTTTTAAATGCTTTTCAACTAATGAGAGCGCTCAAGGTGGATAAGCAACATCTTCGGCCATAAATTCAAATATGACTTCAGTTGGTGTCCAAATCAAATTGTTAAAAAAATGAGGCTACAGGTTCCGAACAAGCCAATGGAAATGGCTGCCTAATCAAGCTCTTTCCCCTAATATTATAACGGTGCAGAAGATTAAATATTCCTTGTGTATTCCTTAAATGATAAATAGTTTTTTATATTCTGTGATACCATTAAATCATATGACTCTTACACAAGCTGTAAATTCACCCCCAACATTCAACAAAAACCTACAGTTGGACAAAAAGGACTTCAAGGGATGGATCAAGAAAACACTACGAACAATGCAACGACACAGTACTCCACTGCTTTTAGATAGTCGCCTCAAAATTGCATCAACTTGAATGCACATACATGCAGCATTAGCTTACAGATTAAGGTGGCAAAGAGTACATGTAAGTACAGAATACATAAACACTGTTAAATATACTGTGTAGACTCTGTTGGACTGGTTTAAATTGCTCATTTGCTTTAAGATTTTTAAACTTAGATTTCATTTCCTTCAGCCCTTTGAAGACTTTTTGATAATAAACTGAAAAAATACAATATCAGTAGCAAGGCTGAACTCAAAAAAAGCATTTTGATCAACTTGTGATGAGGCATGCTGTGAAATGAAAATGTTTCCAATAATCAGCAATACGCTAATTTTGTGTCGTTCCAAAAGCAATGTGGTCTTTTTACATTATACAAGCAAATGAGACCATGTGCTACCCATCCAGACTGAACTTGGCTGCTTTGCAGTTTCAGACAGTATAGAACTGTGCCGCTGCCGAAGACTGGATCTCAATCTGACCCATCTTGAACTGCAGTCTCTTCAGCCACTTAAGCAGCACCGAGGAGTGGTAAGTGGTGACCTCCCCTTTGGTCAGACTTGGTGGGGCCCAGTTCTCACAATTCTGCAGGCGTACCTGTAGGCTGCCTGGAAGCTACATGTACCATGCAGAAAAAGGGGCATCAATATTATAATGTGTGAACCAATGACGGAACTTGCTGTTATAATAGACTTATGTATTTATACAGTCCCAAGCCGTCTAATTTCTATTTGTGTACACCTGGCTTATAATATAAAAATACAACAGAAAAAAGGTATTTGAGTTTAACTTTGGTCTTTACTTCACATTAAATGCCAACACCAGGAATTAAAATAGAAAATATCTGTTTTTATCACAAAAATTTAAACAATATTACCTTGGAGGGGTAACTAAAAAGTATAGATGTCCACATTGGAAAAAGCTGCAACAAAGAAATGGATGAAAAATATCAAAATTACGAACGTTACTAGAAAAGGTATAATTTAAAAAAGCAATTCATAGGAAAAAACTTTTTAAACAGTCAAAAAGGCAACAAACTTATACATGTATGTTCCGTGCTGACTTAAAAGAGGGCACATTTGGTGCATTAATAAATGTGGTCAAAGAATACCAAACACCACATTCAAGAATCACTGTGTCGAGTTTAACCTTGGGTAAGACAGACAATGCAAGACTGAGCAACAAACTCTTGTTAATATGAATTGAATTAGGAATTAACGAAGGACAGGTGCATGTGGTGACAGAATGAGACGGATTGGAGCTAATGACACCAGAAAGCAGTGAAGATGGGACGTACCTTGGTCAAAACGGAGGAGTTGCATTCCTGCAGTGCTTCCATTAAACTTAAGAAGTGAAGGTTGACCATATCTGCAAGCTGTAAAACAAAACAAAATTAATTATTTTTATTCCCCCTAAAATAGATCAGAAAAAAAACATAACTTGCCAGCCAAAGACGAAAAATACAAATCCTTCTTTTGTGGCAGGGTTTAGATCGAACAACTACACCTGCAGGTGTAACTGCAGATCCAGTGTTCCCTTGATGAAGTTGAAGTCGCAAGGAACCTGCTAGCTTACCACTTTGGAGTGTGAGAGCAGCTGCAGCACGCCAGGCGTGACACGACCCCAAAAGTCCATGACGCTCATCATGGCTGTGTTGTGCTGGTCACTCTGGGGTGGGTTGATGGAAGCCATCTGCTCACAGTACATGGTCCATAACTGGGGACAACAAATGATCCATGCACAACATGCATTAGGAATGCTATGGTTTGGCCTAAACCATCACAATCTCCATTACATGAAAATCCACCTCAAGCACTCCTTCATCAGTTGGGAATGTTGGTAGTGATGCGACTGTGACGCGTGTACTTCCTAATTATTTATGAACCAGTAAAGTTCAGTTCTGGCCAAAGAAATCTCCATGGCTTAGAAAATAGCGCCCTCTCTTGGTCCAGATCGAGGCCCATACAGTCACACTCTAAAGTAGACTTGATTTGGGAGGTGGGATGGAGCAGAGATAATGGTACACCACGCAGCACAGTTTCAACACCTTGTTTATGAATGTCCAAACCAAACTTACATGTTTTTGCTGGTGCGTGGGTACCTCTACACAGTGAACAGAAAGAAATAGAAAAACTCCACTTCTACCCATTTCATTTGAAAGGATCAATGCTCACAGGAAAGCTCAAGGAAAGACCAGGCTAACTTAGGGGAATATTGCACACAGTGACACCTGTACCTGGCAGAGAATGAAGGCATGGAAGAGGGACGACATGTGGAGAACTGATGCCTTGGACTGCTCAGCAAAGCCTGCCAGGATAACCTACAAATAAAGAGAGAGAAATAATTTAATGAAACGCTGCATTGGGAAGGTTTAAAGTTGACCCTTTATGGCACAATTCAACAAGTGCTCCAGACTCGATGGTGTCACTCCACACCCTGAGAAAACAGAAACACCCCATCCAGGTTCACAGATGGCACCAAGTGTGCACGCTCATCAGAAATTTTACCCCAAATACTGAAACACAGAGATTACCAAAATACAAACTCAGCCTTATGTCTGACTAGACAATACGTCATAGGTTTCATATCATGGTGGACTGGCTGCAGGCAAGCTCAAACTGACTACAGGTCGAAGTAAGTGCTCTCTGAACCATTAACACAATGAATATACATTGATGCTTGAACAATATCTCTTTTCAGCTGACAAATTTGTGTTTCTGGAGGGAAAAGCATCATGGAAATCATCTTCAGTCCCAATGCTACATTCAAGCAACTGGTGACCTTGAAGTGTGTTGAAACTCTTGTGAAAAGCATAAATGGTGACTACTACTCTTAGTTAAGGTGATAGATACACACCAAAATGCATCCTTCCAAGACAACCTACACGTACCCCCATAAGACTCGCTGTAAGGCATAAAGCAAAATGAAGATTGAGTGAGCAATTCCCGACTAACCTGTACGTGATCAGCGATGTGGTTACCAGCGTCCAGTGGGATAGGGTGGCACACAATGCCAGTTACCGATGAATTGATGGGGCAGACAGCAGCGTGAGTCAGGGAACCGAGCAAGAGCCAGGACAGGAGGCGCACGTGAGCGATGCAGTCAATGAATTCCTTGGGTCTGAAGAAAAGGAAATATAAAGTCTTCATCAATACATCAACACTAAATTACAAATGGGTTAATTTGCAAGATTACGTTATCTCAAGGCCACAACACAATAGAGGCATGTTCATTTCTTTGGGTAGTGAAAGGCCTTGAGAAGGACTGTATACTAAACTTGGCAAAGACAGAAAAACCCTATAATTCTTGACAAGTTGACCTTGACAAAACATTGGAAACCCACTCCCCCCAAAAAAGTGACTGTCGGCCAAAACACACTTACCCTTGTTGGACAGCAGAAGGCGGATGGTAGAGCCAGGGCAAGTAGCGGTTGACGGCCTTGGTGGAGTCACGCTGATTGCTACGGGTAAACTCCAGCGCTATGATCTGGGCCACACCTGCCTTCAGCTGGCTGCCTAAAGTGTCCTCATTCAGGTTCTGGTGGGATCCGCCTTTCATCTTGTCCTGTGAGAAGAGGAGGAAACAGGTGTGCCAGCATAGCCGTAAGCTGTTATGAGTTATGATCCCATCCCTTTTAACTTATGAGATCAGCCTTGTTCTCAAGAATGCATACACATGGCCACAAATGCTTACTCATGTTGACAAAAGTTCTCGCAGTTTAAATCCTGAAGCCTTTTAAGGACTTCTAGAGCTGTATTCCATCAGAATGCACACTTGCACACACAGGTCAACCAGATTTATACAGGGCACGGAAATCGACCAATGCAAAATTGGGTATTTGTCCTCTTTTTGTTGCCTCCCACAAATCCTGGATTCGCTCCATCATGCACTCTTTGTCCAGAGCTTTACAAAGCAAACTTGGTACAAAATAGGAACAGTTTGAGATCATTACTAAGTACATTTGGATTGGAAAAAAATTCATACACTTTCCTCATTACAATTTTGTCTTCATTTTCATTTCATGCCATTCATATTTTCTACTCCAAAAGATATTTTGGAAAGCCGGGATGCAAAACTGCAGGTGATAGATCAGAATGTGGAAACACTGTTTTTGAGCTTCATTTGAACCTTGTTGAACAACTTGTAAACTCAACCCTATTTCCCAGTTGGACCCTCTATTTTTAGAGCGACCTACAAGAGCAACCAACTTAATTTTAGAATCTCTGAAAGAGTTACCTATCATGTCACAAGTATATGATATGAAGATCATTTAGTCTTCAGTCTGCCCGTACCTTGACTTTGGTCAATGTATGTAGATCACCAACATACTCGATGGCATCATTCAGGTACTGCTTCAGGCAGTCATTGGCCAGGCTGGAGGACGACAGCTCAGCCATGCAGGCATCCGAGATGTCCCCATCCCCTCCCACCAGGTTGCCAAAGTCGCTCATCTTGCCACCGGCATCCAGGCAGATGAACTGGACCAGCTGGATCAAGTTGATGTCCGGCAGGGAAGATTTGAACTTGAGGGCATTAACAAACTCCATCACCAGGCAGCGGGCGACAGACTGGCGCTCACGCTCCTGTGGGCAACCCAAGAATGACAACAATTGGTCGCTTTATATACGTACCCTTTTTCAGTAAACTGAAACAAATTTTGCTTTTTGCAACCTTCACTTAGTCATTTTGAGTTCATGCACATGCATGATGCAATCAACAAATGAATCTTGTCAACCATGTTCAATTAATTGGTTTTTCTACAGTTGGGAAAACACACTGTTTATTTTACAACTGTGAAGACCCCTGCTGTTCCAGTCATCCGTTCAAAGTTACAAAAATCCAAACATTGAACGAGTCATTTTGCTTGATCACATCACAAATGCTTTGCTAACCTATCACTGCGCCTTGGCCAACAGCAACCCACAATGGCTTGCTAAATCAAAACGTTGCATAGGCCGATTATCATCCCTCAAAACACACAGACAGACATAAAAGTAAACAATTCGGGATCTACAACAGTGCACCTCCAGACTTTTCAACATGCTGACCAATCACAGTGCATGACATCTGTCAACCCTATCCAAACGCGCATTCGGTTGACAGATTTCACACACTGTGATTTGTCAACATGTTCCAACTCTTGGAGGAGCGCCCGTATTATCTATATGCTTTACAATGGCAAGGGAGATACTATGTTTGATGTGCATGTTGATGTGCACACAAAGTAAGTGTGAGTTGCATTTATCTCAAGACCACTAAAAAATAAGGATCCATCCAGCATGCTCACTATATCTCCTTGCTTCAGAAACCTTTGTGATAATTTCTGTATTTGGTTTTTAAAGCAAGACCCCAGTACCTTGACAAAGATGCGATTGCAGAGGGTGCAGACCTCAATCAGCAGCTTAAGCTTGAAGTGACAATTCTGGATGACATAGCTAATGAGCTTGGTCATGGGGTCCAGGAGGGTGCTTAGGGTCTTGGTAGCAGGGCTTTTCAGGATCACTATCATGATGCGGAACAGGTCGTTGGTGTCACACTGTGGATGGAAAGCAAGCGAGCCAGTGGTCACTTGGAGAGTGTTCCCAAGTTATTTGCTTCATCTTACATCTCCAGCTTTGCTTGATTTTTATCTTCCCCAACTTTCGACAGGACCGCTGAACTGTAGGCTATCAACCCACCTGTAAAATTTTTTATTTATTTTTCATCTGCCTTGTTTCCTTGCAGTTATGAGGCTAGACATGCAGCCTGAGGCAAAACAAAACTGAAAAATCTCATCAGCAGGTCGAGTCATCAAAAACCTGAATGGCAAAGTCTCCGAAGTTGAAGCCTCAGACAAGACCTCAAAGGGCTATGACATCTATTTTACTACAAAAGGTAAACTGCAACGTTTCAGTTCCATCCTCACAAGCACTTATAATATGCACAGGACTGCTTCTCATTGTCTGCTATCCTCATCAAGTTCCAGTGACTTCACTTCAGGAAAAGAATCCCATGTTTGCATCCCAAATCTTCCCTTCAATATCATGCTGCTTGCTCAGTGGTATTCTGGTTTTGAGTTTTACACCAGATTTTACATTCAAAGTGGAAAGAATAAACCGACTTTTACAAGCTCATACAATGACAAACAACCTCATCAAGAATGACCCAAGGACTAACACTTTCAGGCAGGGCAAAGGCCAACTTCCTGAAGAACGTCTCAAAGAGTGATATTAGGTTGCCCCAGGCACTGCTGCCCTCTAGAGGCAGATTCTCCATGTACTCAGCCAGGTTCATCAGCACCAGCAAGATGCGCAGTGAAGGTAACGTCTTTTTCTCATTCAGACCCTGCAACATCAACATGCAACGTTAACAACATGAGTATGCAGTGATTATAAATACAGGTCAACGGGAAAAAACAGCAATCATAAAATTAACACCTTCCTGCTGCCAAGGGGAAAAAAAATGAAAATTATGGTACCCAATGGTCATCTGACACAACCCAGCCAACCAACCTCAGCAGTTGATCTGAGTGGTGAGACATCTGGTAAGCATCAGGTCTTGAGTTGGAGTCCAAACCAAGTAAGCTTGTAAATTTTTTCCAAAGCTCAAGGTTTTATAAACAAATAAAGGGGAAAACACCTGATATGAAAACTTATGTGGTACAGTCACTTCACTTGTGTTGGATAAACCTAGGCACTGTGATATGGATGACTTCAGCAACCAATCTCGATGGTGTGGTCTTGCTGACAGTTCTACTGCCAGACTGGTTTAGCTATTGTCAGCTGAAGGGTGAGTTCCACATACTTATCCAAAAAATGTACAAACACCTTTCGGTATGTAAGCTTTTTGGATAAATACTACACTTCTCAATAATGAGCAAGGAAAAATTTTATTTCAAGAAAATGCAGACCATATCATTTCTAATTTTGAGCACGCCAGGATGTAGCAATATTGTAACTGACACCATGAACTTGATGGTACTTAGATGCTCTCCTCTTTCATGAAATTTGTTTTCATTAACTGTAACCAGGCCTGTTTGTGCACACGTTTAGTGCGTTTTGGTTTCACTAATTGAAGCTTTTCTTAAAAGGATTTCTAGGTATTTTTTTCCCTTTATCTCAATCAAATGGATCTCGTCAATTGTTCCTCAAAAAGGTTCATCTGTGACATGCTTGCATGTCATGTTCATGGGGACCAAAAATATTCTGTGATGCCTATGTACTCACAGTGAGTGTGCACACCTAGATGTCAGTTTGTGAAACCAGAAGGTTTTCATGAACTATCCAAAGATACTGCTTGAGCTTGAGTTTGTGATAACGGTGACAATATGATTTGGATTGCCTGTTAAACTGTCATCATTCTGAACAGCTAGCCAAATGTCATCATTCTTAACAGCCAGCCACAATACTGTCACTGAGTCCACACAAACCTGACTGCATCATTTCATGGAGTCCAATTTTCAAATCACACCAGTAATTACCAGCTGAACTGTTTTTGGCTTTGATGTAGGCAGAGGCACGGACCTGATAAGCCAGACCATATTCCTTGAATTTATCGGCACTTACCTCCAGGAGGAAGCTGACAGCATCCAGAGGCGATAGGTCACTGAAATCAGTCAGAGCCACTGCCATGGTCTTGAGAAAGTCCCCATCTGAAAAGACAATGTCAATAGCTGACAATGACAATTTCCATTGATGAGGATAAACCCATTATAAAACATGATGAACACATGGAATGATATGTAGACATCCAAACTGAAGGATAGGCTGGGTAAACACAGCATGGCTTGTGCTTTACACTTTGCTTGAATAGAATTCCAAGTCGAAACTTCCTGCTTTCTATCATGGAGATAACTGGGGCTGCATTTGAGCGTATTGCTCAAACTCAAGCACCTTCCTGGGCGTATGTACTCTTGCGAGTATGACTCATTTTCAAGATGTATTTTTGCGTTGGGGAGATGTTAATTATATATAACGGGTTTGCCCTTACCCAACGTATATTAATAAGCACTGTATGCTCAGTGCTTGTCCGAGAGCTTGCGAAAAAAACCTCACAAGCTTACTCGGGTGGGACTCGAACCCACGACCTCCTGCTTACTAGTGCAGATGTCTTAACCACTCGACCACCGAGCTTGCCGGGGTCGGCTGGCCGGTCCGAGTCAAATGAAGCAGCGGGTACCGCGAACTATTTTCAAGATGTATTTTTGCGTTGGGGAGACGGGCAAACCCGTTATATATAATTGAGTATGACTCATGTTAAGTGAGGGCGCACACTCAATCAAACCAGTGCATACAGTTCAAGATGGCAGAAAGATAGACATTTTCTGGTTTCCCAATATGATCCTGTACCCCTCAAAATACATCGAGAGTTAACACGCGCAAATGCAACCTTAGGGCCTCTGTTTCACATAGATCCAAATGGCAACCAGTGATCTAACACTGGTTCACTGCCACCACAACCCGCCTAATGGATGGAGCAAATCAGCATTGGGATCACTGATTGTGATCCAGATCCATATGGAACAAACAGACCAATAGATTGCGATTGCCACACATCTGTTTGCCAGAGGCTCCAGTGCTATGTTTGGTTAGACTATACCTTCGATCTTGCTGAGGAAAAGCTGGGGGAAAATGCCGTTGGGAGCGAGCTGATGCAAAGTACAGCGGAGGAACTGCTTGGCTACAGTGCAGCAATGGCCTGGTGGACTCCCAATACTAGCCAAGAGAAATAAAAAATGAGACATTTTTTAGAAATGAGATGTCCTTTTTCCACTGCACAAATTTTTCAGACAATTTGCCATACATCCAAAATTTAGTATTTATAACCGCATCAGACAAGCATGAATTGAACTTTCCCATCTTAGCAAAAGGCATGAGACATTTTAGAATTCCACTTGGTAAACTTTGAAGCAAATATAAGGACAAACATGGCCTCATCACATTATTACAATTCAAATTAAATCTGAACTCCTTTTCTTTGGGGCCACATCTAGAAGTTAACATCTACTTTCAATCAAAAGACTGAACATTGACATCAAAAGTTGCCCTATAAACATGTAAAAATTCAACATTAAATGTAAATGGATTTGTTCACTCAATGACATCTCTATGTGACAAGTACTACTTTTGTGTAAAGGACCTTTCATCTAGCAAACCCAAGCTGACATTGACTTTTAATAAATGCCATCTCACATCGGTGACAATGCAGACACTTCACTGCAATTTTCTTACCTTTCTGCTTGCCAAGGGGAGAAGATTCCACTAGCAATCCTAGCATAAAGAAAAAATGGTAAAATAAAATTTTTTTTGGTTAACCTTATGAATTAAAACTGACGGTAGAGGAATTTCATATAAATTTAAGCAACAATGAAAAAAGAGCTGAAAAGTCAAAATCTGTCTGTAAACTCAAGTGTCCCTACATAATATCAGCCTGTGTCCAAGCAAATCCAATGTAACACCGGCCAGCCCAGTAAATCCAATCAACTTAGCTCCATCTACCAGGCCACTTATTTGTTCTGAACCCAATCCATAACGGTCCAACCCAACCGACATGACCCAACCCACCAATCCAGGACAGAGCAGCCCAGTTGAGTCCAGCACAACCCAGTCGAGTGCAGCCCAATCCAATCTAACTCCAGCCCAATCAAGTCTAGCGACAGCAAAGCGCAGCCCTGACTAGCCAAGCTGATCCCATCAGAGTCCAACCCTACCCAATCCAACTCAGGACAGCCAAGTTCTACCAGCGAAGCCAAGGGCAGCCTATTTAACAAAGTCAAGTGCAGCCATGTCCACCCCAACCAAACCCAGCCAATCTAGGACAGCCCAAACTAACCCAGTCCAACTAACACCGTCCCATCCCTGAACCATCCCAACCCAACTTATCTTAACTCGGCCCTAGTCAACCACATCCAGTCTTGCCCAGCTCAGCCAAGCCAACCCAGCCAAGCCAACCCAACCATGCCCAGCCTAACCAAATTCTGCCTTACCCAGCAAAGCCCTGGCACAAACCTCCTAACCCAACCAAACTCGGCCATTGACAATCCCAACTAACCATGCCATTCCAGGACAGCTTAAAACACAACCCAGCCAAAACCAAGCTAACGTAGCTTATTACAATCCAATCCTACTTCAACCCAACCTAATCTAATCAAACTCAGCCTAGCTTGGTCCAACCAAGCCAATACACAGGCTGATATTGGCCCAATCCTCCAAATCCAGCCAAACCTGGCCAAGGACAGCCTAACTGAACCCAGTTCAGGGTGGCCAAATGCAACCAGCCAACCCAATTAGATCAATCCAAGCCAATTCCACCAAAACAAAACTCAGCCCAGAACTGCCATTCCAACCAATGTTGCCTCAAACAAGCAATTCATACAAACATACAACCCAGCCAATAAACCAGGCACCAATCTCCCAAAAATTGCAACTCAAACACACCAAACCCAATATTACTTAATCAATCCCAACCTAGGCCAGTAGCCAGGCCCAACCAACCTTACTCATCAACAGTCAGCCCTTTACCTTGCAACCACTTGCAGCATCTCTAAGAGAAGAGGAGCTGCCAACTCAGGGTCCCTGTGGACAAGTGCAGACAATACCACAATGGCCAGCGACACAGTGTCATCATCGTACTCCTCCAGTAATACACCGCAATCAGTGCATCTGTCACACAAAAATGTCGAAAAAAGAATCACTTGAGTGATCAAAATAAAACAAGTGTAAAAGAGATGACAAAATAGGTGCATGCAAGGCAGGTAGTTAATGGGACTATGAACAGCATTTCAGATAAGCTGAAACCGATCGTGGCCATCTGTAATTACCAATACACAATGTGTGATACCTTGACAAGCATGATCATTCACAATAGCCATACAATGTATCTCAGTATTTTTAAATACAGTTTTTGCTACATCAGTAACCTGAATACTGAACTATATATTTTATTAGTTTTGCAAACTCAGAACACTTCAGCTACAAAAAACTAATTACATCTTTTGTACTTCAACACCGTTCTTAATTTATGGTCAAACTTTACCAAAACTTATGAGATCGACTCCACAGTGACCATTTCTATTTTTTACCTAGTTTTTAATTTTTTTCATCAATTCAATATATGCCCAAGGTATACCCCCAAAGTATTTCCTTCTACTGAGGAGATGTTAAATATTGCATGTTCGTAATGCAAAAACCCAGGCCACTGATTACTGTACCCACTGGCTACATCGTTTGGAACAAGCCAGCTCAACTTTGTAAATATAAGAGCTGAGTGTGTATGAGACCTCTGAACTAGTGGGCACAAGGTAAATAGTTTATTCTGCATCTGAGAGAAACCTCGTTAGTTTGTCTAAAGCCTAGCTCACACTTTCATGATTTTGGCTCCACTAGCCCCCTATTTACAAAGTCTTGATGAAGCATGGCACGCAAGGATACATGTATTAACCACTACCTGCCAGGGACTCCGAAATCGGAGCCGTATGGTTTATATGCGTGGCCGGGGTCTCCGAACTCGGACAAAGGAAACAGGGCCCTGTAACAAAAGACCGTACTCCAAACAAAAGACCAGGCTGCTGGGCATTAACGACATTTTTCACTCTCAAAAGTGGTGATAATCCAGCGTTGTTTTGAAACCGTATACCAGGGTTTGGGGCATTGAGAACAAGCGGATTACCACCGGGGACAAAAGCGCTCCACCACCGCAGCGATGAGCCACACAGCACCGCTGCATGCTAATCTGGCCCCTATTGAAAAGAGGTCAGCAGTGCACTGAGCCAGGTTCCTGAACAAAAGACACTTGTATAACACCGCACAATCTGGGCTCTGTTTACAAGGCTGCAGGCCTGGCTGAAATACTCGGGCATCAATGAAGGTCACCTGTCAACTTAGAGTAGTGCCTAAAGATTACTTCATGCGGCTATAAACGACCGTTAAATGGAATGATGAATTTTTGAAGGATTTTGAAAATGGAAAAAATGATAGTCATGCCGGCCCAGCATCATCAACGTTGAAAACTGCCCCGGCACAAACTGGTTAAAAAAGCATGTGTTTGATTATCCAGAACCTTGGGTGGTCCTTATACCGGTAGGTCAGAAGAGGCTGTTCTATGACAATTCAGTACAAATATATAACACTGTACTACCCTTTGGTACATTTTTCAACGCATATGATACAGGTGATAAATCTTCATTAATATTACAACTGTAAGTGAAACGTGAATAATCATCACTAATATCTTGTATTCCTGACTCTAATGGAGTAGCCCGTTGTTGACTGTAACGTATCATAATCCAACCAAGATGGATCTGCTTCATAATTCGTATAATTGTCCTTGATATCCATAGTCTCACTGCAGAACAACTGTCAGTATCATGCAACTGGGGCCCTGCATTTCCAACTCGTTACCATACACACGTTCACAATTAATCTGGAGCTATCGGGACCAAAATCATGACAGTATGAACCAGGTATTACAACATTAAGTGCACAGTAAAGGACATCCCTAAATGTTTTCTTAACAGCGTACTTTGTCAAAGCCATGAAGTTCTTATCTTCATGATAGCGCTTAGCAGCTGAGTACACACTGCTCTTTTTCTCTGGTGTCTTGGCCTGCTCCTTCAGCTTCTGTGACCTCTTCTTCCCCTTCTCTTTGCTCTTCCTGGTCAAGCCTCCCTTTGTGATGCCAGCGTTGATGCCCCCTCCAGCACCAGCTGCCGACAGGTCTAGGCTCAGCTCACCCTGCTTGCCTCCCCCACCTAGCTTATTGTCGATGCGCTGTGACAGGGCGTTGGAGGAGATGGTGGCCACGCCCATCTTGCGCTGCTTCTTGGAGCGGAAGCGGGGCTGGAGCTTGCTCTTCTCAAAGGGGGAGAAGAAGGACTCCACCTTGGCTGACATAAGGCTGGGCTCCAGGGCCTGGCGCTCCACTTTCGCCATCTCGGTCACAACCTGGGGAACAGGGGATACCAGCCAGTCAAAATCTAACCATCTGTAGACTGAGGTTTAACACGTTCACTGCCGCCAATAATTTCAAAGGGGTGTTCCCATTTGCAAAGCGTTTTACGCATGCGTGCATATTTAACAGGTACCTTTTAGGTGTCTGTTTGAACATGAGCACTTTACGGAGGTACACCCTCCACACTGGCAGCAGCCTATTTGTTGTGTTCTTTGTTGATGCCAGTGCATTCAATTTACATTCCAATAGCCTTCGCTTTCCTACGAGTATGCTCATAGTGACAGAATCCAGTGCACCTGTAACTAAGAGTACACTCGTAGTCAGCAGTCAATGTGTTAAGTTTCCATTCTCAATTAATCTCATCTCTAAAGGTTTCCCTGTTAAACTCTCCCAGATCCCGAAAAATCCAGCAAAAAGTTGAGCAGATTTAGAATGCTATTGATCATTTAGAAAGCACTGCTTATTCCGCTTGGGAACATCCACCGCTCCTACTGGGAAAAGCAAGTGTTCCTGTATGGGGAAGGTGGTCAACATTGTTGCTCACTTTATTCAACATTGTTGCCTGTTCCCATCGGGGACATAAAAAAAAAACCAAAGGGGCCCAAAGAATTCCCAAAAGAAGTGTTCCAGGATGACATTTCTTCAGAACAGACATTGAAATTTGTGAATGGCAAGAATGCCCCGACTGACTAACCCGAGGGACGGCCTGGACGCTGACCGGCTCCTCCTTGCTGACCATCAGCGCCTTGGCTGGGATGGCTTCCACCTTGTTCAGGGGCTCTAGGGCTTCCACACTCTCCTCATTCTCCTCTTCTACCTCTACGATGGTCGATGCTACAAAGCTGAGGTTGGACTTCTTGATGGGTAGGGCAGTCACCTTTGAGTGTTAAACATCAAATACAATTGCAAAAGCTTGTAGTGTAAAGGCTGTAGTACGGAATCAACTTGAAGCACTTCACCTATCATGGCATTTTGACTCCTGCATACATCTAGTAGTATACACTGAACCACATACACTGAAGAGTGCACAATATTGTATAGAGTGAAATTAAGGTATGAAATTGATGATTGGTGGTTGTGTGCAGGTGGGCTTCCGAAAACTCACAAAACTTTTTCTATAAGTGTAACAATGTGCACCACAATCTACAAATCCACCTACTCTTCCCAACAATGAGGTGAATGCCAATTTTCATTTTTAATTTTTTGAAATCCTGAAATAATTTCAGAATTCGCAAAACGGCGTCCAATAAGTACAAATATTAAGTTCAACCAAACTGGCATGCTTAAATTCATTTTCAGCTGGAAGCAAACAGGGAAAAATTACCTCCTCTTCAGGAACGAACAGCATGTCAGGTTCACACTCCACCTGTTGATGGAGGCCAGCAGGAATCTCCCTGGGAGCCACTGGGATGAGAGGGGAGGAAGGCCCTGCCGAGGCGTTGGAGGACACCTCCTCACCATTGTCTTGTTCCTCTCCCTCTCCTACAGCCTGGATCAGGCTGGACTCTGCGAAGAGATGGAGAAATGGTTACTTCTCTGACAGTGGTTGGGAATTAGCCCAGGCACTGACGAGATAACTGTGCAAAATATAATAATGTGATTTTTTTCTAGGTCTTTTAAATCCCTAAAATGACACGATGGCTCTCCAAATTGGGTATAAAAATGTCAATCTTGCATCTAGCACTTTTTTTTTACAAAGTACTAATGCAGCAAATATGGTTTAAACCACTAAAAATTCATACCTTTGGAGTCAGAAATGCTGAAATCCAGCAAGTATGACAAAACCACACCTCTGTTGCTATTGCATGCATCTCAAGACATGTATTGCAAGTATCACATTCTAATGGTTCAAATGCATTGTTAATTGTTATTGAAATTGTTCTTGCTGAACCTCTATTCAAGAATATTCTGAATAAGAAGTTAGCTTGCTCTTTATGAACTGCTAGCAGAAAGCCATGCGCTTCTATGCAGTGGTTACAACTGGAGCTCAGGGTCAGAGTGCAAAGGTCAAGATTAGAAATGAGGAAAAGAGTTTACACTTGGTGTTCTTTTCCTGCAGTTTTGAGAACTCACTGAATTCTGGTCTTAGGAAGGACAGAGCTGCGCTAGGTGAGCTTGGGTTAATTATACAAAAATTGACTGCTTCAAGTTGTGAAATAAAATTAGCCTCCTGAGGTGATCAATGGAAAATTCTACTTTCTAAAATGCAATGCTCCATGGAACACCGAGGGGGGTGGGAGCTAGTTTTACTGCACCAAAAGATGGTATTTGTTTTATAACGTCAAGCTTAATTTCAGCAAGAACTGATTAACTTGATCTGAGTACATTTAACAGGTACCTGTAGGTCTGTTAGCTATTAGTTAGTTAGGGAAGTTACTTAACAGACTAAATTATGGCATGCTGGGTTCCACACTTCATTCACAAGCAGAGTGACTTTGTGATCTCACCTGATCGTTTCTTCTCCAGTGGTGTGGTAGCTCCCCAGATGTCTTCAGGCGAGGGTGGTTCAGGCCTTTTGGGCTTACATTGGTGCCTCTGTGCCTCTAGGGTGTTGATGGTGATGCGCATGAGGGATTTCACCTCTGCTTTCAGCTCCAGCTGGTCAAAGTTGTACTGTTGGGAGCAATTGAAAAAAAATCAATATAAAGCAGTGGTTTTGTACTGTGTGCAGAGTGTGAAATTACGGTTGGACATCGGACATTTCCAAGCACTTACTGTGTTTGTCCAAACCAAATCAAAGACGCTTAGACAAACTGTCTGACCAACATGTCAATAACAGCTCTTAAAATATCAACACAATATATGGGATTATGGCATCTGATGTATTATTAGTTTTGTTCAATATGGCTGCGTGTGTGGTTCTGGTAGGACCAGGAAAAAAGTGAATTTCGACCCCTGACACTGCACGTTAGAACTCTACCTTGGCAGACCAAAAGCAGGTAATGTCAGAACAAAATTGATTGTGTTATGACATTTTGACCGAGCACATCTTTGGTCTAATTTCATGCTCTGAGTGTGTGTACAATCTTACCACAGAGTTGTAGTTGAGTTCATTGTACAAGTCCATGCAAGTGGAAGAACCATCCAGTTGAATGTCAGAAGTTAGTCAAGTTAGGCCTGTTACTTGTGACAGGTTACTTGTGACTGAAAAGACCTTAACTACTGAACGTCTGCAAGGACTTGCGACTGGTCTTCAGAAAGGACTTGTGATGGACTTGAATACTGCACTGCCTTACAACAATGAAAGAACTTCTTTTTGTGCAAGAACAGTCAATCAAGGGTAAAAACCATCCAGTTGAATGTCAGAAGCTAGTCAAGTTAGGCCTGTTACTTGTGACTGGTCTTGTGAAAAGACTTAACTACTGCACCTCTTGCAAAGACTTGCGACTGGTCTTCAGAAAGGACTTGTGATAGACAACACAATGAAACAATGAAATTACAATGAAAGAACTTCTTTTTCTGCAAGAACAGTCAATCAGAGGTTCACCACAGAAGATGGATCATCTTTACAGTCACGGTGCAAACTAGTGAAAGCACTTTGTAAGTTTGAATGGGAAGTGTACGCAGGTCTGCAATGCAGTTAATAAGTATACCACCAAATTTCTCTGGCATGATTGGTTGTCCGAAGTAAGGAACCAGGCAGAGTTTGTGATTATTCCATTCACAAAAGCCACACAGCCACTGGCACTTTGAGTACTGCTGATCAGAAATGAAGTGTACAATATGCAGACACAGAATAACTAGAACAGCAAAGCTGCCATAGCTCGCTGCTTCTTATGAATTTGAATTTCTTTCCTGTAATAACAGCTTATGTTAAGAGACATCCAAGTTATATAAATGAAGTCCACCCTGTTCTGGAATGCACTATTCTGTCATCAGGGTAATTCGATTCTGTCTTCGAAGAGAGAGCATGCCCAGATGACCACAGCAAAGAACAGAACAATTCCTATTTTCTTTCCCTTTCATAAAGATTATGCAATCAAATCCCTCAAAGTAAATCAACATAAAACCATCAACAAGGGAGATAGGCATACAAAGGCTTCATGATTCTTTAAAGGAGAGAGCAATGCCTAAAGAATGTGGGCCCAGTACAGTCAGACTAGACCTGGATGCTTAGATAAGCAGTGCATTTGTGAGTTTGATGGATTGTGTATAATTAGATTCCTCTAATATATCAGTTTTGCACTTTGCATTCAACCCAATCATCCTATCCTCTACAATTCTACCCCATCATCCCATATCTACCATGCCTACTTTAACTCCATCCCTAATCCCATCTGTCTCCAATCCCACATCCACCTTCTCTTTCCATCTATATCCTACTCCTCCCTTCCATCATTTTGTCCATCTCCTAATTTGCCCCACCCTCTCATCCGATTCATCTCTTACTCTTCCCCCTCCCATCACCCTATCCATCTCCTCCGCCCCCTCCCCATCATTCTATCCATCTCCTACTCTGTCCCCTTCCCATCATCCTATCCATCTCCTACTCTTCCCCCTCCCAATCATCCAATCCATCTCCTACTCTTCCCCCTCCCATCACCCTATCCATCTCCTCCGCCCCCTCCCCATCACCCTATCCATCTCCTACTCTTCCCCCTCCCCATCATCCTATCCATCTCCTACTCCACCCCTCCCCATCATCCTATCCATCTCCTCTGCCCCCTCCCCATCATCCTATCCATCTCCTCTGCCCCCTCCCCATCATCCTATCCATCTCCTCTGCCCCCTCCCCATCATCCTATCCATCTCCTACTCTTCCCCCTCCCCATCATCCTATCCATCTCCTACTCCACCCCTCCCCATCATCCTATCCATCTCCTCTGCCCCCTCCCCATCATCCTATCCATCTCCTCCGCCCCCTCCCCATCACCCTATCCATCTCCTACTCTTCCCCCTCCCCATCATCCTATCCATCTCCTCTGCCCCCTCCCCATCATCCTATCCATCTCCTACTCTTCCCCCTCCCAATCCTCCCACCCATCTCCTACTCCACCCCCTCCCCATCCTCCCATCCATCTCCTACTCTACCCCCCTCCCCATCATCCCATCCATCTCCTACTCTACCCCCTCCCCATCAGCCTATCCATCTCCTACTCCACCCCTTCCCCATCATCCTATCCATCTCCTACTCCGCCCCTTCCCCATCATCCTATCCATCTCCTACTCCACCCCCTCCCCATCATCCTATCCATCTCCTACTCCACCCCCTCCCCATCATCCTATCCATCTCCTACTCCACCCCCTCCCCATCATCCTATCCATCTCCTACTCCACCCCCTCCCCATCATCCTATCCATCTCCTACTCCACCCCCTCCCCATCATCCTATTCATCTCCTACTCCACCCCTTCCCCATCATCCTATCCATCTCCTACTCCACCCCTTCCCCATCATCCTATCCATCTCCTACTCTGCCCCTTCCCCATCATCCTATCCATCTCCTACTCCACCCCCTCCCTATCATCCTATCCATCTCCTACTCTTCCCCCTCCCCATCATCCTATCCATCTCCTACTCCACCCCCTCCCCATCCTCCCATCCATCTCCTACTCTTTCCCCTCCCCATCATCCTATCCATCTCCTACTCCACCCCCTCCCCATCCTCCCATCCATCTCCTACTCTTTCCCCTCCCATCATCCTATCCATCTCCTACTCTGCCCCTTCCCCATCATCCTATCCATCTCCTACTCTGCCCCTTCCCCATCATCCTATCCATCTCCTACTCTGCCCCTTCCCCATCATCCTATCCATCTCCTACTCCACCCCTCCCATCATCCTATCCATCTCCTACTCCACCCCTTCCCCATCATCCTATCCATCTCCTACTCTGCCCCTTCCCCATCATCCTATCCATCTCCTACTCCACCCCTCCCATCATCCTATCCATCTCCTACTCCACCCCCTCCCCATCATCCTATCCATCTCCTCTGCCCCCTCCCCATCACCCTATCCATCTCCTCTGCCCCCTCCCCATCATCCTATCCATCTCCTCTGCCCCCTCCCCATCATCCTATCCATCTCCTACTCTCCCCCCTCCCATCACCCTATCCATCTCCTCTGCCCCCTCCCCATCATCCTATCCATCTCCTACTCTTCCCCCTCCCAATCATCCAATCCATCTCCTACTCTTCCCCCTCCCCATCACCCTATCCATCTCCTCCGCCCCCTCCCCATCATCCAATTCACCTCCTACTCCACCCCTCCCCATCATTCCCTTCACTCCTTATTCTGGCTGTCCCATCATCCCACTTATCCAGCCCAACCATTATGCCAACTTTATCCACCATTTCATCCACTTTATACATACATGTACCTTGTCCCAATGATCCTCCTCCTACATGCAAAAAAAGTACCATTCAACCCCAGAAGACAAAAACAGACCCTGTGGCAGACAACTCAGTGCCACAGATGCAATTTCTCCACACAGTATAATTTTGTGCACATTCAGATGAATAACAGTGCTACTGTCTCATTCTGCAAGAATGCCTTACAACGGTGGCTTAAGTGTTACACATTATGAAGGGGCCATGTCTGGCCCAGCCTTCAGCCTCACCTTGTACAGAATGATGAGCACCGACATGAGCCAAGAGTGCCTGCAGTGGGGCTCCAGGAACCACAGGGTGTAGTCATGGGGCTGCATGTCCTGGGGGGACTTTTGGGGTGATGGGGAGTAGGCAAAAAGCTCCATAATCATGGGCAGGAGAATGTTGCCCACCTTCACGTTGTGGTCCAGCATCTGCAGACACACAAGAAGAAACAATCAGGGTTATGAACCATCTTGAAAATGCATGGCTTTACCATGACTAAGTCAAATAAGATGTTCATTTGCTATGCTGACACTCATTTGCTATGCTGACACTAAGCAATCTTGAGTTTAGTTACACGAGAAAATCCATATTACTGGTATGTAGGTCAACAGGAGTGATTCAGTTCACTGTTTCAAGCAAGGAGATTGCCGGAGTGAGGGAATTGGACATGCCTTCAACATCTCCTGTGGGGCTCTGTTGTTATTGCAGAAAACCTCTAACATTGTACATGTATACTCTTTTCAGTCAACACATTTCATTACTGGTATGTAGGTCAACAGGAGTGATTCAGTTCACTGTTTCAAGCAAGGAGATTACCGGAGTGAGGGAATTGGACATGCCTTCAACATCTCCTGTGGGGCTCTGTTGTTATTGCAGAAATCCTCTAACATTGTACATGTATACTGTTTTCAGTCAACACATTTCATTAGTTTGTATGTGTACTTACATGCCCTTAATATTTCAGTAAATTTGGGAACATGGGAAAAAAGTGGGCAGTGTATTATAACTGCCTGTACATCCCAGGGCCTGAGGGAGTGCTTGGATACCTTTGGTGCTCCGGCCATAAAGGCATAGAAGACAGCTGATTCCCTGAGCTGCTGGGGTGCTAGGATGAAGCACTTCTCCACCTGATTGTACCCCATGAGAACACTGAGATGACGCAGCACAGTGCTCTGCCCCCAAAGGAAAAAAAAGATACTTTACCGCAAGGTATTTCACAATGTATCCCATTCCCCAACCATCCTCAATCCTTCAAAATCCTCCGGGCAGTTTTGGAGGATTGAGGCTGCATGGCAAAATTGCATTACCGATTACAAAACGATGCACTCTTTCAAGGTTGTGGGTTAGACCTTGTGTTGCTTATGTTCAGCCATGCATAAATTCATGCCCATGTTATATGTGAAATCCTCCATACTGCTCCCGGATACCATTCACACAGCCTCAACATAATGAGGAATTGGTGGAGGATTCTGAAGGATGGAGGCAGTGGGTACACCCCTCCACAGAACATCTTCAAGAAATGTCACAGGAGGATTGAGGATCCATTTTTCTCATGGGGGCAGTTGGAGGGTTTTGAAGGATTGAAGGTGTATTCTAGCCAACAGGGCCTAGGTGGTCCGGGTTAAGGAAACTGTTAATGCCAAAATGCTCTAATTTCCAGATTTTCTGAGTTTCAAGTTTTTACTGCATTGTACCAGAGGAAGCACTAATCATCAAATCTGTGATATATAAAGATTTTTTTTATACTGGTTCAGCATGTCCCCCCCCAAAAAAAATGACCAAAGTGAAACCAAATGATAAAGGGAAGAAAGAATAAATGTTGTGATAAAAGTAACTTTTATGGACCTGTTTGTCAAATGAATTTGCATGAAGATGGAATCTTCTTTTTCAATTGGATTTTTTTTCATTCAAATATTTGATGGAAGAAAGACAATGGAACCATGTGATGAAGAAGAAGTATAAAGTCAAATAATAACCTTCAAAATTAAATGAAAAACAGAATATAACACAGCCGTGGGAGAAATGAGGTATTTACTCATGCAAATGAACAAAATATGGAAAATGGCGAGTCAACTTAGAAAACATGAGCTGAGGATGAAACAGATGAGGGTTAACAGAGGGTTATGGTGGACGATGTTTACATGTAACAATGGTCTGGTGTCAGTGTTAACATACAGTGGCATGATGTACACCGAGTGTTGTACAGTGGAGTGAGGGTATCAGCTTGTTGAAGGATATAGATGGGAGAGGTGGATAAAAACTAAAATTGACCACAGACAACAGAGATGCATCAACTGTAATATGATGCATTCCTTTTTGTTAGGTTCCAGCTTCAGAGACAAGTGAGACACCTTTAATCACGTTTGTGGAACACAAAAAGTGTCAGAGGTCCACAAGAAAAGCATCGTCTTTGATTTTGGTTTGGTTTGTTTTTTTGTTTTTTTACTTTTTATGTTTTTTGGTTGATTTATGCATGCAAGTGTAAACAAAGGAAAACCATTTAATAGATAAACAATGTAAAATACCAAGTCCATTGCTGGAAGGTTTGAACACTGACGATGTTTGGAAGATTAAAGGTTATTATTCTTGTGAATAAAGGCAAGAAGTTCCCTGAATAGAGGCACTGCCATTTGGAAAGAACTGATATAAATATAACCAAACTGCTCATGGTATTAATGAAAATAATACCATAATAATTTGCATCAAACTCCCTTGACTCGGGGCCAAATTCAAGTTGGAGTTTTGACAACTGAGAAATCAGTAACATTCTAGTTGAATATCACAGGATTTTTTTGGGGGGCAGGGCTGCAATGTGGTACTTCTGCCACAGCTTCTTGGAAATTGACCGGTAAATTACAAGCAAAAGAGCATGCGGGAATCCTTGGAACAGATGAAGTTCATGTCTATGAATTTTCAACGCAATCACAGGATGATTTGACAGAGGACAAAATTTTGAAAAAAAATCTGCCTTTGTTTCTCCTCTTGACAATTCAAACAAGTTCACACAAAGAACCCTGTACTAACGAACTGGCACCTAACCTCCAATGTCAATCACAACGTTGTACAAGTATACCAAATGCTGTACTGGACGACTTAACACATGGGGACGTAGACAGTGTACAGAACGCAGACAACCCATGACGAAATTGGATCAACAGCAAGGTGTACGCTATGTTACACTTACAGACAAATCAGGTTGAATATTATCATTATACAAACACTTTGTACATAATATCACCTCAATTAATGACACCTCACTCTTCTGACATGGCTGAGTAAAGTGGCAGGCAATATAAATCATTCGCTGTCATAGAGCATTTTTACACACTTCTTCAAATCAATGCCTGCCCCCTTTCACTTTTTTTTCAAAAGAGAGAGATCCCATCAAAATCATGAACGACAACAATGCTACTGGCATTATGGGGATTTCAAAATCTGGACTTCATCCCCAGGGCTTCAGCTGAAGTTTCATGAATTCAGTTTTTCTGCCAGAGAAACATGGATGTGTGCAATGTGAGGCTATGGTTTGGAGTGTCCCCTTCTGTTCACACAATTATTTGGAAATGGCTCAAAATTCCAAATGAAAGCTAAAGCCAAAGACAAGCTAAAGATTTGGAAAACGGTCTTTGGTCTGTTGCGGAGTAAGAAGACTGTACATCATGTGACCAAATCCAATGTATTCTGTGAAACAGGGGCAACTGAATGGCAATACGTGTAGGGGGTCAATGCTGAACGTACAGGACAATTCATTAACGATACAGGGGACAATGTTGCTTGTCACAGACGGCCATTAGCCAATTCCAAATCTCTTCACAGCAAAACTCAGAACTCTGTCCTTTTGGAAAGATTAACAAAGTGAAGGGCTAAATGGTATTTTCAATGGAAAGAGCTGTATAAACAATGGCAAGTACATTGTATCTTTAGGGGAACTGCATTTGCAAAGATGTAGTCAACTTGGACATCAGGAGATTAGGTCCGACAATTTGTGAATATCCCTGTTTAAAAAGCACATGGGCTTTACCTTTTACACTCCATGCGGATTCAATTGCAAGTGCAAAATGTGCATGTATCATGGCATTTTGGTGCATGGGCAGCATCTTTGCAAGGTTTGACAGAACTACATGGACATGTCGAGTGGAAGGCAGGAGATCTGAAATTGGCCACAACTTGGCAAAAAACGGATGGGATGTGGGGTCAGACAGGAGATCCAAGGCTCCAAAACAGGACCATGAAACAGCTGGGAGGAAATGGCTGTGCCACACGGCATTACTCCAAAACGATGGACGGACACGTGCACTTGGGTGTTACGCGTTTTAAATCTGCTACAAACATGGGAGGTGTACATGTGTGCATTTTGTCCACCGACTCCAGAAAATGATCTGGAGTTTTCACATGGGCCTCACAAGGTGCACAAAACAAAAGCTGGGAATTGAAAACTTCTGGGTTTTCCCTTTTTCCAATTATTGGCGAATTTAAAGTTTTCAATTTTTCAAATTTTCTGTGGTATATATTTTTCCTTAGTATTATGATGGAGGAAAATTATCAATTTCCAAAAAGACCAAGTAATTTAATGTGTTTCAATTTGCAAAGTTGCATCCCCCCACCCAAAACCTGTATCCCCTCAAACCCTTTGTCAAAGAATCATTCTTCAGCATAAGATTTTCAGACAAAAAGGATTTAAAAAGCCTTAACCCTCATATTAAAATTCCAAAGGATTAAAAGCAATCTAATCATCGATTCACATCCAGCACTTGATTCCATTTGAAATTTACAGAATCAGCAACCAAGTGAATGCAGAAAAATCCAAATAAGTATCCTACTTCTTCCTTGTTAAAGAAAACCCAGCCACGTTTTCAAAGCAGCTCAAATTTTGTACATTCTCAGTATGTGACAGACACACTATAGGGGGCACGGACGTGACGGACTGTGAACGAGGCCTCCCTGGGGCACTGACCTTGCGCATCATATTTCTCCCCTTCACCGAGTTCTGGAACATGCACAGGTTTAATAAATGTTATGCAGATTTCTAGCAATGTCACAGCCTTAGTCACACCGCACTTCCAAGAAATGAAATTCTCCTCAAAGTCTTCTCAAACAACCCTGCTTTCTTTTTACAGAAATTAATTCAAATATGAAATTACAGGATGAGAAACATTAACTTAGAATCCAAAAGAGTTGTAACAATGACAACAAAAAGGTACTGTGACTTTTACAAGGGTTAAGCAGCTAACAAGGAATGAGGTCTTTTCCAAATGGCTACAACCAAGTAAGTTTGTTGTGCAAAAAAAATGCCAAGAAATCACACCAGTTTTGATTGCACAAAAAACTCATGCAAACTGCCCCCAAAATACATTTTTTTTTTAATCACAAGGTACATCACACTGCCAATTCTAGTATATAAGATTTTGTACTATCTCCAACATAAAATAATTCAAATGACTGCAAAATCTAATGGTGCTGAAACAGTTTAATTTTGTTGATTCCTTGTTTTGGCTGTATTCAGCAGTAATGCGGCAATAATCTTTCTTATTTCTTGGAAGACAGCGTGACAATGTGTGTTACTTTAACATGGCTCTTCCCAACACAGTGAAAACTACAAAGAATGAATGAATTACTCAGAATATTTCTATCTACATATCAGCACTTTTAATTGAGATATAATTAATATTGCCCAGTAACAGTAACACTGAGGAAACTCTTGTTCACCTGGCAATATAACAATATTCCCATAGAACTGTGCTCCTGCTAAACACCGATAGACTGAAGTAATAACACTAACCCAACACCCTCCACTTCTTTAATGGGGTGCCAGGTCCATAGAGCAATATTACTATATTAACCAGGCATATAAAAATCCTTAAACCAGGAAATTGGCAGTCCATTTGGCTACTCTGCAACCAGCTAGACATATTTGACTGCTATGTTTCTAAGAATAATTTGGTTGCTTGCTTTTAAGAATGAATACACTTACGCCTAGCAGTTAGCATTGACACATGAATAACGTTAAATGGAAAAATGACTGAAAAAGTGTAGACGTGTTAGTAGTGTTATAAGTAGAAAAACAAACTGGAATTCCCCTTATTCATAGTTTATTATGAACCATATATCATGCCAACTTTTTAAGTTAACCAAATTCCAGTAGGAATTTGAATGTTCCTTTATTCAAACAGAATTATAAAGTTAATACTAACGGAACAGTAAGGCTGCATTACTTCTTTCAAGTACTTCTGGCAAATCGGACATGTTTAGACTTACCATAGCCCTGCCTGAAGTTTGCTCCTCGTCAGCACTGCTATCTCTTGTCATGAACTTCACAAAGAAATTATTTGATAATCAGTGAATAGCCAATTTCAATCCACAGTGGAAGCTTATCTTCACCAACAGGGTCTGTAACGACAGTAACAGCTGACAGGCCCTTCAAATCTAAACCCTCACACAATCACAGCTAAATTCCCTTTGGAAGTTCTTAAAGTACCTGCAGTCACACGTGACCAGCTCAGGTAAAAAGTTGAGAGAAACTTAAACTAATGCATCTTCACATTCAAGTGAAACTTCTATAAAATCAGCACTGCAGAACCGAGATCAGACAGTAGGCAGACTACCTGGCTGTGAGATCCTGCCTCTTGATTCTATGGTCTCACTTTGCAACAACCATCTTATCAGCGATACAGAGATCTACAGGGGTCAGGCCAACCCCTGCATGCTGCTTTCACCACACCAGTCACCATTAAACTTTTATGACCTACATGATGGAGCAGTATACCGAGGGTCTGATAAAGAACATACCCTTGCTTTCCAACAGAGCAAACTTCTGCTGTTTGGGAAGTTCAGGAGGTCAACAGGTGTTAACATGAGAAATACAGTAAAATGCGCCCATAACTTTTTGCAGTTTCCACCGAGCATTGTTGGTGTGTATTCTGATCCATTTGCATGAGAATAAGTGCAAAGGGGAGATGTGTCAAGTATGTATTTAGTGACAACTTTCAAATATCACATTAATGTATATTCTTTGCAGCTTCTACAAGTTTGTGCATTCAGTAATGGCGGTACCTCAATGTTTCACTTATTAACCCTTGTCTTGTTCCTGCAGAGAGTTGCCAAATTTGTATATTTTGGCTTTGCACTATCATAGCAATATGCACTCGACAAATGGCAGAAAGCCTGATCCAAAGCCTGAACTTTTCTAGTCTAAGACATCAAGTTAGTGACTTGGCCTGTACCTTCATCAGAAGTGATATCAGCTTATGCACCGTCTCCTTGTCCAAGCTAGACAGGTCCATCGGAGGAATGTCAGCCGGTTGTTCTTCCTGCACAGTCTGCAAATGACCATCTGAAAAAGGCAACAAACTGGGCAATATCGGTGTTTATTTTGACACTAAACTTGGCTCAGTTTTCCACTGAAGCCTTGCTCTCATGGTGTGTTCTGGAGTACGTAACATGCTCAAAAATGGCAACCTGCCTTGACCTCTTTATAAAAGTGCTGACAGCCATGAATCCATGTGAACTTTAGAAAGAATTTTCTCTCAGTCTTACATTCCCTTTTAGCCCTAAAGTTTCATTATCTAGAAAATTGCAATGGAAGAACATTATCCAAGCAAGACTATTTTCAAAGTTAGAAACGAATAATATGCCAATACAAGTTTCCAATGGCATTCTCTTTTTGAAATCAGTTTATACATTCTTAGATGATTTTTTTTTGGGGGGGGGCAATAAATATTTTGTACTTAAGCCTGCACGGCAAAAGCATCGTCTGCCAAAAAGTGCTTTTTTAAAGGGCCCAGAAACAGAAAAGTTTTAATAGGTTTTTATGACACAAACTTGGTTGCAATCACTTAATAGTAAACACATGTCCTTTCATATTTGAAGAAGGAAAGCAGATGATCACTCTAGAAGAGGACATACCATCAAACAGAGCGTCCCCTAAGGGTCCAACAGACTGTTCTGAGGATTCAGAGAGCCTGCTGTAGGTGGAACGGATAGCTGCCAGGAGAGAAAAATGTAAATGTGCAATACATGAGTTACAATGTCAATAGTGACATGGGTGGCTCCGTAAGTGGTATTTTTTAACTTACAGGGGATGGCTGCATGTAAGCACTTATAACCTATAAACAGATACTATTCAGGGTGAAAGGGAAGTCAGTTTCAAGGCATTTTTAACCAAGTTTTCTAACTTTGCTTGTTTTTATCCTTTTTACTTAAGTTTCTTTCTTTTATGGGATGATGAAAGGGGTGGAGGGGGTGTTTGCCATAACTCCACCCCCCAACAACAAGTGTGAACCTTCCCTTATCATCTACAAGTACTGTGCAAGATACCAATGGCACATATTTACAAAGAAAATGCAGTCCCGTGCAAGTAATAGTGGCTAGGCTCCAACTTCCTGAATTCAGCAAAATCTGCCCAAACCACCTGGTGAATACTGATGGACTGGGAGAATACTTGTAGGGTTACAAAGTTAATAAAGCATAAAGTCTATCATGAAGTCAAGGGTAACAGTAAGTTAATCTCCTCGAGGACAGCCATTTACATGTACTGTAACTAATTTAAAACAAGACTCACTTGGTGCAAACTGAATGCGGCTGAAGCCGTTGGTAGTCGCTGGGGATGACATGCTGCGACGCTTGAAATCCGACTTCAAGTTGAAGGAGGACAGACAACGTGGTTTGAGGGAGCTGTTCGTCTCCGACTGTGACCGAGCAACTCGTGCCCGGGTCTGCTTGTTCAAGAAGGTGTCCATGCGATCACCTGCCCCGGCCTGGGAACGGCTCAGATCTGGAGAGGCAGAGAAAGATAAAAGATAGGAGGCGTGTCAGAAAGTTTCACTAACCTGCATGTACCACACTGCACAATTCAGCAGCAAATCCCTAGCACCAGACTGCTGAGTCATCAATCATGTGTTATTGAACTCTTTGTCCCAGTGCATGGTGCACCCTACAAACTGGCCCCAATTTCACAGTACAACTTAACAATTACCAGCAAAGTCATGCTTACTATAGAATACAATTTTGCTAGCAGAGCGTGGTTGGGCTACTAGTTCCATGTGCACACTGATTTCTATTGTTACATCACTAAGCTAAGCAATTTTTTCCTCTAAGGTATATAGTGTGCATTGAAAAAACATGGCGCCTCCGTAAGCATAAGGTCGCATTCTTAGCAGCACCCTGAAATTGGGCCCTGTTGTCTAACCCCCTACAAAGGGAACTTACCGATGGGGAAGGGGAACTCCTTGTTTTGTTCCATCTCTACATGAGCCTCCAAGGCCAAGGTGTCCAGTCTGTTCATGAAGAACTCCCAGGACAGGATTATCATGTCAGACAGGAAGTGCTGCAGCTTGTAGAGGGCATTCAGGATCATGACACGGTCCTCGATGACACAGTCCCACTGGAACTCTAGACAGCCCACTAGGACCTGCACAGAGAGAGTGAGACGAATCACAACGGGTAATTCTCTTGGACTGAAATGCACTACGTGCAGACATTTTGTGACAACCAGGTAATACATTGTTTGGGTTTTTCTGTGCCCTGACTTGTGTGAATGTGGCACAAATGCCTTTCCAGGAACAGCATTTTGAAAGGTTTGACGTAAGATTACTCAATTCACATACACATAGGGGTATGCAAAAATCTGAAAATGTAAACATACTTTTCAACATGGGAAATTACAACGTCTTCCATTTTGTCATCCTTGATACATCCCTACCCCTACCATCCCACAACAGTTTGGTGGCTGATCCACCTTTTTATTTAGTTTGTACAAGTGTGTACAGGCTGTAACATCCCTTCTTTCCAAGCATACATTTTGAATTCCTGGGAAAAGGATGCATAACACGCAGGGCACCAAAGTTGTATTCAAATAAACAAAATGTCAACGACAATGCACTAGTAGATTTATTCTGAAATGGCTCTCTAAAAAACCAGACCATCATTTCTCATGGTAAGCTGTTTTAAGCACAGGATTAACCAGACATAGGGAATTTCATTCACTCTATTCATTATACACTGGACAGCAAAAGAAACTTGCCACTTCTGTCAAAGGCCACACATAAAAATTCACTCCATAGAAATAAACAATTTTTGTACACAGGTATGCTGCAATACCCCTTACTAATCACATGCCCAAAAAACAAGTGATTATCTTTATGACAAAGAAGAAATTGACATGCACAACTTGGTTACTAAATCAAAAGTCACAGAAAGTAACAGAATAAGCCTTAGATTTTACGCAGAAATCAATGTCACAGAACAAAATAAAGAAGTTACAATCATTACTTTTCAATAATGTGTATGCATAGTCAGTAAGGATGGCATCCCTATACAGAAACCACTCATGCACATCATTTTGACAAAACAGGTGTTCACTTTGTCATTGGTTGTTTAAAATGTAGTCCATTCATGGGTCATTTTTGCTTGGTGGAGAGTGCTTTTGTGTGTGACTTTTGATTCATTATTACCAAGTGGCTGTGCATGTCAATTTCTTCTTTGTTATAAAGATAATCATTTGCTTTTGGTCATGTGATTAGTGAGGGGTATTGCAGCATACCTGTGTACAAAAATTGTTTATTTCTATGGAGCGAATTTTTATGTGTGGCCTTTGACAGAAGTGGCAAGTTTCTTTTGCTGTCCAGTGTAGAATACAGTGTCTCCTGATTTTGGTTAGGCCCTGTTACTGAAATGCCACTGGGTAAAACCTCTGAGGAGAAAACATGATCTATTTTTGTTGACTCCCAGAGTTTTTAATTCCTAGACTCTGGCCAAGTCTTTGTCTCATATGCCAAACTTATCATGCTGGAGATCACATCACTCACTTTGATGACTTTCTTAGGGATGGTCTCTAGCATGATCATAGCTCTGGATGACACGGCCGGGCAGATGTCATCGGTGGCAGCAACCAGGGTGCTGAAGGCGCAGGCCAGTGAGCACATGATCACAGAGTTGTTACCCAATGACTTCTTCTCCACAAACCGCAGAAGAGCCGTGACACGCTCAACTAGTGGAAAACATATAAACCCACATGCAACTGTCACATGTACCCTTTTGAAAGGTTTGGGTCTGGGGACAGACTTTTTCCAAAGACTTGCCGAGGTAATTCCCAACGTCCTACACAGGACCTAATACGCATGTGGACAGCATTTCCCGTGGTGATGGACTTGAAGGAACTTGTGGGGACTAATGATAGACGGGTCTACAACACTAGCTGACTGCAGCCAATCAAGAATTGTTCAGTAAAGAGCCAAAATGGACCCTACACAGGTACTCCAGAATTGCATCAATGCAGCATTTGACACTCATCTAGTTCATACCGGTACTTGGCATAAAGGCCACTGTAAGTGCTCATGTAAGTGATCTCGGCATGACAGTTTCATCAGCTATCCAGGGTAAGAATCAGTAAGAGGTGTGTGAACTGTAAACTATATAACTTCCTGGTCATTTGAAAGTTTTGAAAAGTTACAATTTTCCATGACTTTTGGACAATTTTCTAGAGCAAAGAACATCATGAATAAGGGTAAGGTTTCTGATGTGGCAACAACTTACAACATTCCCTTTTAGTCAACTTTTGTTCAAATTATCCCACACTGCTGGCAAGAAAGGCATAATGACAAAATTACACTCTTTGCCACCATTTTGTAGGTCTTGAAAGCCACATCACTGGATCATCAAATCACGAGCTGTTGTTGAAGCAAAATGATGTTTCAGGCCCTTACCAGCCCTGAAGCGTGCCTTCCAGTCATCGCTTTCCACATCCCTCTGTAGCAGGTTCCACATGGCATCTGACCCGTGGGGCAGAGCCAGGCTGTGCAGGAAGAGGGGGACCAGGATCTCATTGACATGGCTCAACTCTCCTTCCAGCAAATTCCAGAAGCTGGGGAAGGGAAGAAGCAAGAGAACATTACTCATGGCAGACAGGATTGCCAAAAAGTCTGAAGATGTAATATCCAAAAGATTCAAGTGTGTGAAAGTTTGTTAATCTGAACGGACATATTTTATATGACCGAGGTCCAATAATCCAATCACAGTTCACTAATTTTGATACATATTTGGTGCCAAAGTCAAAAGATTCTGCCCCCTGATGATTTAACACACCGAAGAATTTGTCTGAAAGTGCAATATTCCAAAACTCTAATATTTTTTGGGAACGTTCAATACTTTAAATTTAGAATGAGCTTTAATGGTTCAAACACTCAACTCAGAAATCAAAACAAGGTCCAATAGTCTGAAGGTTTGTTAATCTAAACAGCACTCAGGATTCATGAATCCAAACTTGGCACAGACTTTCCCTTAAATATTTTTATTTTATTTTCATATAACTGATCCTTGCCATTCACCAGTGCTTCAGACAATCAATCCTTCAGACTAGAAAACCTTTGGAATATTGAACTTTTGGAATACTGCAACGTTGGTTCATTGAACCTTCCTACAACTGAACCTTCAGGTGACTGAGCAATAACCGACAAACTAATGGCACTGATGTCCTTGAGCAAGGCATGACACAGAGGCAATGACATACCTGGGAATAAGCAGATTATTCTGAGCATATTTGAGGAAAGCATCATGATCTTTGGCAGCCTGGCGGAGACACTCAGCATTCAGGACAAGGATCTTGATGCAGTTGAACAGGTTGAGCAGCACATCAGGGTCAGTCTGTCTTGGTACCTCCTACATCAGAATAAAATCAAACAGAAACGAAACTGTGAGACAAAACAATTAGGTATGTTGCATTTGGATACACACTGACAAACTATCCGATTCGTAAGTGACTTTGTCACGAAGGAACAAGTGCCACAATATACAGGCTCCCATTGGACGATTGCTGAATTTGCGCGTTAAGCTTCCGGTTCCATGGTTCCAGTAAACGACGATCAATACATGTAACTCTATGTGCAGTGCATGTGCAGTGGGCGTGGTTTAAACTGAGGTGACGTCACGCTTACGAACCGGATTGAGTGAAACAGCCATAGACGTCAATATACTGTAACAGATGCACATGTACATCACGATGCGCCACAGTCAAGTCTCTTAAAAGTTATCAATCTCAAATCACGTCAGTATCTTTTCCTATAAACGATGGCCAGGAGAATTACAGTCACAATTAGAATGCCATTTTTCAAAAAAGGGGGGGGGAAGGTTATGAAATCTACCAGGACGGCAGCATATGACACAAATTACATTAAAGGGGTCAGTCAACTTAGCAGTGGTACCCCAATGATTACCAATTTCTGCCAGTGTTTCAATACCCAAGAAATTTTGTGTAGTTATAGCAGGCTGTAGTCTGGAACACAGCAGATCATGTATTTCAAACATTGTTACCAGTATTCCCTTTTGTAAAGAAATATGGAGAGAATAATCTTTGCTTCTCAGTTCTGACATTAACATGAACATTACTTTTCTTTAAAAATGAATTCACTCTGCTGTCATCTCCATTGAAGAGCTGGATGTGAAATACTAGAGTCATCACCTTAACCATCTTGGAGATACTGCTAACAAGACAGTAACTGACTGGTTTCTGTATACTGTGTTTTGTGTCGGTCATACATTAGAGCCAACTGTCTCAAACTGAGTCAGGGGTGTATTTGCGAAGTTTTTCACTTAATTCTGTGAACTTCCAGTCTAAAGGACAAGGACAAAGTTTCTTGACCCCATTTCCCAACCCTTTTTGGAAAAAGGTACCTACAAAATGTTAATCCAGCAAAAATAATGAAATCCCATGATGAATAATCAAGAGGCACATTCTTAGCGCTCAGAAATTTGGGACATTACGCCCTACATAAGATCAATTACAATAACACATCAATCAACATGATGCCAAAAAGATGCAGTGGGTGAATATGGGGTAATTGTTTGGTGTAGAGGGTGGGAGGGAGGGACCTATTTGTTCCACCTACCTTGAGCAGCACATAGAGGAGCTGGATTGACTTGGGCAGTTCCTCCAGCTTGAAGCGAGCTTCCTTCGTGGACCCATTGTCACCGTCTTTCTTCCCCTTGGCACTTTTATCTGCTTTGAAAATGGAAAGCAAGGCACAGATGAGGAGCAAAGACATTGTGTGGTATACTAGTAAACATCTTTACTCTTAACTCTCAAGTCTAAATTGTCATCTGGTCAGCTAACTGGTCAGCTTACTGGTCAGTTAAACTCTACATGTAAGTTAGATTCCAAGTGAGTTCACAAGGCTTGGGGGGTCGTGAATATCGTTTCTCTTTTTTTAAGAAAGAGCAGAATGTTTCTGTCACATTTTGGTTGAATACCTAGCAACTTGACAGTGACAACTTCAATGATTAAAATTTTTGCTCATGAAGACCTGATTATTAAAAACTTGTCTCCACCATGCAACCCACAGTATTTAATGCTCAACACTGAACCTTTTGATTGCAGTAGAGTATAATCCCCTCTCTGAAGGGATCATTCATTTTTTCATCATTTTCCCAAAGTGTGTAAAATGCACACTAGGCAGCAAGGGGTTAACAGCCTCCATGTGAAAACAACAATCGACCATCGCCATGACATTGCGTATGCTTCTGGGATGGGGAGAGATCAGAGTTAAAGACTATATTTTGTACAAGTGTAAAAATGATGGGAAAAAATGGATGACCCCTGATAATTAGTTGACATATTCTGGCCGGGTCCTACCTCCAGCTGTTGCCTTCTTGACAGCTTTTTCTTTCTCTGCCTTCAAGTCCTTGGCTGATGGCAGCTTGACAGTCTCTGCCGTAAACACCTCCACTGGTTTCATCTCAGTGGCACTCAGGAACCCTTTGCCTGGATCCTTGGTCTAAACGAATTAATAATATTTTTACTCTACAAAGTGCACTTCCTGGACTGTTGTCATGGCCTGTCAATGGACCGCACAGACTTTGCAGTGTGTAAACAGACTGAGGTACAGGGTGCCCTGGGTGCATTCTTAAAGTGCGCTTGACCAATTTTCATCTAAATGGGCACAAAACACAGTGTCTCACAGCAAAGGACATCTGGGCATGGACACATGACACAGTTCTTTTGCAAATGCTTGGTCAGACCTTGCCTAGACCACAAAAAGTGCATGAAAAATGTGATGGTGATGTGGGTTTCATTTTTCCCCCAGAGCCGTATATTCAATAAGAGCTCTGTGCAGGAATGGTACATTGTATTCCGTAGGGCCAAATAATGAGGGGAAGTATGCATGGAGGAATGGTTTGTTCAAAATGAGTGCTGAGAATGCACGGCCAATTTTTCGGCTGAATCTGCACAAACCTGATACATTTACAATGTATGCGGGTGCCAACACACCCCACAGCACAGCATGGGGTTCAAAGTCTCTGCCATGTTCTTTCTCACTACTGGGCAAATTTGACACGGGGAAAATAGTTCAACTTGTACGGCGGACATAAGCCATCACAATGAGTAGAGATGTGAAGCAGCACCTAGACATCAATGTCGATGGTAATGAAATCTTTCTGGTTACCTTGGTAAACCTCTTTTGTTTACTGGAGCCTCTCTCAGCCATACGGTTCTTCTTCCCCTTGACATCATTGTTCAATGCTTTGGCTTTGGCCAGCCCATCTTCTAAGAACTTCTCAAACTGGTACTCTGACACCTGAAAAGGAAACACAAAGGTCATCATACTGAGTGCTTGATTCACCACATTAAATACTTGTGTTTTTGACTTCCTCCATTAAACACCGTACATGTAGCACGTTGAGTCTCCAGCTACATGTATTAATCCTTATTGTCTACGCAAATTAAGAATTGCAAACACTACAACAATGTTGAGTCATCTGGACCAAAATAAAATGAGCTGACTGGACGTACAATATTGAATTTTTTATAGATATAAAAACGTGTGTTGGATTTAGAAATATTTAACATTAATTTTGATACAGATTATGTTTCAAAGAGAGGAGCACTACGATTATAAAGTCGAGACATGGGCCCTTCTCTCTATTAGTATTGTTTCTACAAAATTGTTTGTCAAGAACTTTAGGCAAACAACGTTAACATTTGTTCAGTGCACAAACAATTATTGATACAACATCTGCCAGATGAACCTAATCATCACTTCAACAAAAAGCAAAAATTTTTTTTTATTCTTTTCATTCTTCATTTTCTGATATTTACTTTCCATTTTCTGACAAAACACTAGGCAACTTTAAAATGCCAGAGCAACAAACCTCGGGCATATCGCAGACTTTGGTTTCACTGACAGGTGAGATGTGTTCCAGAAGCTTGAGGGCCAACTGGAAGTAGATGCCCCACAGCTCACAGGTAGGGCAAGGTCCCAGGGCCCGGGTGGGTGGCTGGCCACTTGGAGCCTGCTGGAATCGACCCAAACCCCGGGGGTTGGTGCAGCGGTGGGGGTCCAGCCAGGTCATGGAGAGAGTCTGGGTCAACAGGGACACAAAGTCCTTGGATTGGCTGTTTTCCATGCCCTGATGGAAGGGCAGGTACTGGAGGTCCACCTGGAAGATGAACAGCCCAAGAAGCAAAAGTAAAAGATTATTGGTACGGTTATTGGCAGTTTGTTCAACAGTGGGGGTGGGGAGTGCAACAGGTTTCAGTGACAGGTCTGGGTTGGAGGGGGGACAAATTTCCTTAGACTGACGGTTCTTTATGCCATGGTGAATGGGAGATGATTAGCTCAAGAAGCAAACTCTTAGAGATTAATGGTTACTAGGGGTTGGTGCGGGGGGGGTTAGAATCCAACAAAGTCATGGGCAGGTCTGGTTGGGAGAAACCTAACATCCTTGAAGTGGCTGCCCTCCATGTCCTGGTAAACATGGGGATACCGCAGGTCCATCTGAAAGAGCATTCACTTTCAAGTGACTTTATAGAAAAGTTAACCTTGGTTATCTGATTATATCCTGGACTTATGTTTTCTTGTGTCTTTTGTTCTGTTTTCTTGTCATTCATTGTGTACTTTAAACATGAGATACCAAGGTACTGGCTTCTAATCACCACGCCTCAGCCATAAACTTCAAGGTCTTGCTTTTGGCATCAGTGTAAAACTTTCAGCCGTTGAGATTTCAACTGCAATTCTGCCCAGCCAAAGTTTGGGGCCACTGACAATCATACATAACTTATGCAGTGGACTTAACAAGCTCCCAGGAAATGTGCTCCAAAAGGGCAAAAATACGGTGCATCTTTGCAAAAGGCAAAAACATCCCTTCAACTTCACCATCGAAGCATAAAACTAAGTGATGGGTAAAACTTCTTTATTTTTACCACTGTAGCAATTACAAAACATCAGAGAAAACAGAACTTGTAAACTAAATCTTAAGTTATTTAAGAATCTATATGTAAATAATTCCACTGAGGCTGTCATCTTGAAATCAACAAGGTGCTGAAAATGACCACTGTACGTGGTACTCGCATAATTCCCCACAAAGAGTTGCTGCTACCTCAACACAGCAGTGTTGTAGTCGAGACCATCACAAGACCAGACACAAGACCATGCACAAGACCAGTCAGAAGTGACAGGGTGAACAATGACAAAGGAACGTTCTTGTTGCAGTTCATTTGAATAGCTTGTGACTTCAATTCAGACTGGAGGTCTTGTGTTGGCCTTGTGCCGGTTGGTCTTGAAGGTCTAAAGTGGTCTCGACCTGCAACACAGGTTAGATTTTATAAAGTTGAGCCTGCAAAATACGTGCACATGAAGTGTGCTCATACATGTACTTGTAAATGGTATTCAAAGTCTGTAAACAGGCATATTAAACATCAGCAAGGCATAAACATGGTAAGAAATCCACTGCCAGAAACAGTTTGTATGGTTATCATTGATGTGCCCTAGACGTGGTATTGTTGAGTTTACAAGCCGTGACATCAAGGGTCAACAAACACACCCTAGTACTGATACAGGGCAGCATTGAAATCATCCAAGGGCATGAACCAGTAACAGGATTAATATGAGGAATAAAATTGTTTAAATACAGATATGGGATATGCAGATGGAAAACTATTTTAAAGTTGATGCAATTTAAGTCTGCAATTTGTTAGAACCGTCCCTTATCTAAGAATACTGCTTAATTGTATGTTTTATTCAAGATGCAATAAACCACACATTTATGTGTGTGAAAAATAACTGTTGTACCGGTATCTGATCATGTATCAAATTTACATGTACACTTTTTGGTACAAACAACCACAAGTAACAAGATGACGAGTAACACATTGATGTTTTTATTGTAGTTCATTTGAATTCAGACTAGCAGTCTTGTGTTAGTTTTGTAATGGTCTTTTGATGGTCTTACATGTAAGAGGTCTCAACTACACCACTGATAAGCATGAGTTCATAGGAAACTCATACGTTTGCACCTTAAGACTTAACTAGCCCCTAAAAGATGTACTCCAGAATGAAAACAAGCAGCAAGGATCCAATTTGTCAAATGTGTATCAGCCAGTCTATCTAGACTGACTGCATGCAGTTGAAAAAACAAAAAACCTGTACCGAATTTTAGAGATGTTCTGGTTCACCGTAGCAGAATACAGCCAATGGTTTACAACAGAGTGTAATGTTTTCACCCTTCAGATGATTATTAGGTACCGACTACTGAAAGCATATATTTAGCATCAAGATCAACGATATAAAAAATGGAAAAGAAGCTTGGAACCCACATGCATTCTAAAATGGTCTGATACTATTCCATTCAATAGTTGAAAAATGGTCTCCTCAGGAATGAGGTCCATTGGATCTGTTGTCCTATACTGCATTACCAAGCATTGGAATTACACATGGAATGTTGCTTCAGCTGATTGGAAAGGGTTTTGTCAATAGGATATTAAGTTTTTTTTCCTCACTACCGGTACTGGATTGAAACAACATCAGAGCTGAAAATATTACTTTAACACCATATTCACTACTTGCTCTCAATGAAGTCGGCGATGCATGCCAGTTGCAAAGAAATCATTGGTGGACACCCTTTCTATTCCACATGTAGTCAACAATGCTGTTGTGATATTGAGTTTATGGGTTTTTGTGCCCTAAACTTCAGCTAACAATGTGGCAATGCATCGGCGACAGACCACTTCCATTTTGCCTACAACTTTATGGGCGGCCAAAGTTTACAGAATATCGCCATTTGGTTGTTTTTAATTTTACCTCAGGTTCATTTAAAATGGACATTTGTCCCATTTATTTTCAATAGGGTTGTACAGTATTTCCATTTAGTATTTAACAGTATGCGTATTACAATCTAGTGTTCTGATAACTGCACAGGGTTTTAACACTATAAGTTATTCTAAAATTTTTGTACCAAAGGCCAATTATAATTTTAGCAGCCATTTGTAGGCAAAAAACACAACTGTGGCGTCAAGAAAGAAAGAAATCCTGTCATCACTGAGATGAAACAGAGTTTTAACTAAACTGTTCATACATGGCAAAAATACATCTGGAGGTCCAGCAGAAGAGTGGGCTGTGTTCATCAAACACTTGACAGAACTAAAGATACTAGAAATTATAAGCTGCAATCTACACAGCCAAGACATTCAACACATTGCCTCATCTGTTGTTGACATAACGAAACTGACCGATTTGATCCTTTCAGGCAACAAAGAATTGGGTGGGTCAGGAAAAACGTGGGCAAGTAGCCTCCTACAAATGAAGTCCCTACATACACTGAACTTGAGCAACTGCTCACTGCAATGTGCAGATGTTGAATATATTGCATCGTCTGTAAGTAGCATGCCAAGACTGACTGATTTGATCCTTTCAGCCAACGAAGAATTGGGTAGGTCAGGTGAAACGTGGGCAAGTAGCCTTCCACAAATGCAGTACCTACATACACTGAACTTAAGAAACTGCTCTCTGCTATGTGCAGATGTTGAACACATTGCATTGTCTGTAAGTAGCATGCCAAGACTGACTGACTTGATCCTTGTTGATGAGTCAGCCTCAAGATCTACAGCTCACTTGCCCCCATATGAAAGGAGTGAGTACAAACTGGATCTCAGCTATTGCTCATTGCAAATTCAAACTTTCAGACAAATTGCCTTGCTATTAGGCAAAAAAGGGCTCAGTAATTTGATCCTGACTGGCAACACAGCAATTGGTGGATCAGCTGAAACATGGTCCAATTACTTACAATACTTGAAGCATGTCATAACACTCAGCCTCAATTATTGTTCACTACAATGTACAGATATTAAACACATTGCCTCATCTGTGAGTTACATGCCATATTTGACAGACTTAACACTTTCTGGCAACTCAGCATTGGGTGGGTCAGCTGAAACATGGTCAATTCACTTGCGATATATGCACTTCATAAAGGTACTGAACCTCAGTGACTGCTCACTACAATGTACAGATATTAAACACATTGCCTCATCTGTAGAACACATGCATCATCCGAATAATTTGATCCTTGCCAGCAACTCAGCATTGCGTGGATCAGCTGAAAAATGGTCAATTCACTTGCCAACAATGAGGTACGTGAAGGAGCTGAACCTTAGTAATTGCTCGTTGCAGGACACAGATGTTGAACATATTGCCTCCTCTGCAGGTGACATGCTAAATCTGAAGGATTTGATCCTTACTGGCAACTCAGCATTCGATTAAGCTAAAAGTTTGGTCGAGTAACTTGCCAAAATTGTGTTACGTGAGGGATCTGAACCATAACAATTGCACACTGCTACATATGACCCATAAATAGCATAAAGATTTTGACTGATCTGGGCCCTGCCAGCATCTCCACGTTGTGTGGATCAGCTGAAACATGGTCAAGTTACTTATGCATTACATAAAGGTGCTGAATCTCAGTGACTGCTCATTAAAATGCCTACATATCAAGAACATTGCCTTGTCCGTAAAATACACCCATCATTTGACTGATTTAGTCTTTGATGGCAATTCACCACTGGATGGATTGGCTTAAACATGGGCAGTTTACTTGCAAAAGTACATGTAGCTGAATCTTAGCAAGTGTAAATGTAGGACTAAGCAGCAGGCTAAAGTGGATGTTTTTGACAAGGTAATAGCTGATATTAAATGCAAATGTTCATATTGTACATACACGTTTACGGTTTTCAAAAGTACTTATATGATCACAGTTGCTAAAAACTGATTTTTCAAATTGATATTGAAGTAATATTTTCATAAAAAATAAAACATTTAAGAAGTGATTATTTCGAAATTATGGCTATAACCAGAGCAACTGAATTACACGAACCAGTATTCGTGTAAAAAAAAATGGTTTGACTTACATGTTAAGGTGTTCTATTAGCAATGTGTACTAATACCTGGGCCTTAATGTGATGATATTTTTGCACTAAGCACTGATCATATAATTTGAAGACTACCTTTTAAAACTGCCCATATCATGGCAGTGGGGTTATAAGGTTTGGGCAACCTGGGCTCAATGATTTTAAACCTGCCATGGGTGTTTAGAGTTAATTTACGATACAGTGTCCAGGATTCGATTTTGCTTTCTATTTCATTGGCTCTCACAATTTTTTAAAGAGTCTAAGTACGTTTTATTGTTTTCTTAAATGACATATTGCAAGTGGAATGAAATAGAATTTAACAATCTGAACTTTTTAAACTGCAACATGACTTGGTCAACTATAAAGTGAAGTTTTGAACCCTCAAAAAACTTCAGATAAGTGACATTCAGATATTGCCCACAAAATCTAAAATATGTTGAAGGAACCGCGTAACAAGAATTTTATGTGATGATTTTGTTGCACTAAGCACTGATCATATTGAAGACTACCTTTTAACACTATGATTATAATGCAGCAGCAAAGCTCTTAACTTGCTTTAAAGCAAAGTTTAGCAGTTTTAAATTTGCTTTGTACTTGGTGAGTTATTTAATGCCAAAAAATGTGGCAGTAGGTACTCTACAGTATCAAAGATTTCATGAAGTGTTTGGTAAGCTTAAATGAACCACTTGTTGACCTAGAGATTGAAACTTCATGAAAAATTTAAGGTAGAATAGATGTAAAAAGTGATGACTGTATTACATTTGCATCATGTTTAAAACCCTCCTATGCTAAGATACATTCTTGACACAATTGTCATATCAGTCAAAATCGGTCAAATTTCCCATGTGTCTGTGTACTGGGGGAAATCAAGTGGAAGGCATTTTTGACTGTTTTTGATGGTTAAAACAGGAGGGTTTTATTATCTGTATTATTTACCATCAGTTCATTTATCAGTTTTGTTCCAATTTTGGGCCAGAAAGACCAGCACTACTTGCACAAGTACATAAGGTAAAATGGCCGCTACGGAACTGCCATTATTTCTGTCTGGTACAGCATTCTAAATAAAACAGAAAGCACTCAGTGTCAGTTGTGCTTCCACATGGCATACAGTGATGTCATCATCTTTATGGTCTTTTACTGTAGAGCCATTTTCCAATACTCGACTTGGGCCAAGTCTCAGGCTTCAACTGTTTTTTCTTCCTGACTTTGAGGTTGTAAGCGCAATAGTAAGTCTGATAGTGCCACAAAACATCAAGTAAGATGCAAAAGTGCCAAAAATTACAGTATTTCAATTTAAGTTAAATGTTTCAGGCCCACAATCGGGGAATGGTTTGCTACACGAAGCATGAGACGGAGACAAAGTTGAGTATTGGAAAACGACCTGGGCTTTTGACTACAGTTCTGGCACCGTTAGACTGGTACCTGTTGCCTTCTATTCCTTCTAATGCACCAACCGTAAGCATCCAAGAAAAGAGGCTCTTTGACATTCAATATTTCCCTTCACAAAAATCCTCCAGGGATAAAAACCTATCAGAAAAAATCTATGTAAAGTGAACATCCATGCAGGGTTTGACTGAAATGGGTAAGAAGTCTATGTACAGTGCACAGACGTCACTAATTCCCACTTGCGGTGGTATATCTAGCCATCAGAAAACAATATGTACATGTACTAAAAGTCAAAATCAGCAGGGAAAATACTGAAGCATTAAATTAATTTAGACAACACTTTTTCAGATCAGTTTCACAGGGTTTGTGGCATAGAGTGTCAGGTGATCTTCAGATACAAAACTTTTTCCAAACAAAGAGAATTTAGGGGGAAAAAATGAAAAAAAATTGACAACCTGGGTTTAAGCCCTTGTTCAGCAGTGTGTTTCAATCAAGTTTGTAGCACAGTCAAACCTGCATATAGTGGCCATCCATGGAACCGGGGGAATGTGGCCACTAGGAGAGGTGGCCTCTTTATAAACGTTCCAACATTACATGTGTACATGTATGGACATGTGTGTGTATTTATTTTTTCCATTCTAATGCCCAACTTGTAACTTACACACACTTGTACACATTTTATCCAACAATGGCCATCAGTTACCCTTCAAAACAAATGTAGCAGGGTCCGACTTAATATTCACATGTACACAGGAACACTGTACTCATTAGTAATTAAGGGAAAATGCAAGAAAAACAATGCCCAGAAGTCACGAAAGATCACCACGTCGTGTGAAAAACGGCTGTGTAGCACGCGGTAACCATACATTGGTGATAAATAGTCGGCACCTAAAACACATGTATGATCATGACAAAAGAAGTCCAGGTATCTGACTTTACAAATTTGATGCACCACAAGAGGGCGGCCTACACTTTTTCGTTGGCCGGAATGTGGAAGTTCTCTCGCAATATAAATGTACACACACCGTTCCAAGACACCTGTCTGCTGGCCGCATTGGACAGTGGCTGCAATATTGAAACCTGCAACCAACAAATTACGTGCAATGTCGCTCAGGACCATGTAAAAGTGGCCGCTACAAACACGAGGCCGTTTTACAAAGGTGGCCGGATAAGCAGGTTTGACTGTACTTCCGCAGCCTCATGGAAACCAAACTTATTTTAATAACTGCTGAAGCTTGTAGTGCAATGTGTGAATAATGAGATTTGGAAACTTTGCATCAGTAGCTACAGCAACAACCACATGAACAGTGGCAATACATTTTGTAGGTACTGGAAAGGACACGGTTTCTGAAAAATGGTTCCATACTTCAAATAAGAATGACATACGGAAAAGCTATTCCAATATATTAAAGCTTAACAGGTAAGATATTATTTTCACCAAAGGATTTTTTTCCAGGGATGGATTTGCGCCACGGCGATGTTAATGGATTTTGGATTTTTGCCCTGCCCGACACACAAATAAAAATGCCGAACACCAATACTGACCTGTCCTTCCAGCCAGAGACACCAACATGACAGGAAAGGGATCATGCAGACACACACTGTAAAGTGCTTGGGTGAACTCACACACAGGGTACTAGACACTGTCTACATGACAAGAAGCTAGAAAAACAACTATCGACAAGAGCACCGCACCATGTCATGCAGGAATTCTGTGGGAGTGGAGAAAAGGCACAAATACATGTAAATAAGAAAAAAAAGTAGAAGAATCAGAAAATGATGGAGGCGTGAAGTGTGGATTCCAAAGCGTGAGCTTTTGGTTCATGCAAGGAGCCTTTTGTTGAACATTTAATACCTTGATTGTGTGAGCTGAATGCATGCTGTATGCAACCCAGTTTACGGCACCATCAAACATGCAATATTCTCCTGAGAGAACTCTGATGTGACTCTAGGAAGTCGAGTAGGCTTCTTTGCTAGAGTTCCAACTTTTCTGCTGCCTGCTTTGTTTAACTTTACCCAACATTTATTCAGAGGGTATGATTTCGCAGGTGCTAAACACAAACGTAGACTGTGCACAGAGACTATTTGCTGAGCTAGAACAGGTTACCAGCCAAACTTTAATATGCTGTGTGACACCTCTGACTGGCTCTCTGCTGATCTTTGCTTGGCACAAAAGATTGCTAATCATCTAATCATCAACAGATGATTAACAACAGCATCATCATTGATAGCAAGAGTTGACCCACTGATTGCAGATCACATTTCTAATGAATATTCACATAATGACTGTGAAAGAACCAAAAGAATTATTTTATGGGGCAAAACTGAGTTGACAAAAATTCAAGCACTGGGATGAAATTAATCCTATGTCACAATTATCCACTGTGACACAGCCTGGTCAACATTTATCCAAATCAGTAACAAACACAAAAGACCACAACCACATTTGTTGAAGTCATACAATTAAAAAATTATTTAGATTGTTGGTGGAAAGTGATTTGAGCAGAAATTATATGAGGTACATGCATGTGTAGCCAATGCAGTTACCTGAATATTCAGCATGTCAAGCATCAACACAAAGCATCTCAGTATCTGCTCTTCATCCTGTTCCTGTATGGGTCCATCGTCTGGAGAGGGATCAATCTTCACATGGGGCGGTTCCACAGGCACACCTCCCACCACCACTCCTCCCTCCGTCCCTGGGCCAGCCCCTGCAGGAGGTGTGACTGAAGGCGGTGCGGCGGCGACAGTGGGCTCGGTAGGTGGAGCCCCTGGGGTTTCTACAGCAACTTCGTCAGGCGCCTGCTGTTGCTGCTGTTGCTGCTGCTGTTCTGGGCCGGCTGGGGTTTCGGCAGTTTGGCTAGCAGCCCGCTGCTGGTCTCTCTGCTTCTGCTTGGCTAATTGGATCTTGGACATGGACGTCAGGCCATCACTGAAGATGCTCAGGAGAAGCTTGAGCGGGATGACAATGTCCGTTTCCGTCAAAATCTATTTACGGTACAGAACAAACAATATCAGAATTTGCATCAGCCATAATTATCATATACCTGTGTCACTTGGTTGAAAGAGGAAATTTAAGAGGACAACATCAAACTTGGCTGGGGGATTCTCATGTTAACTTGACGACGGGAACTTTTTTCTGAAAGCCGACTCCGAGAGTTCCAGCCTCGTTTGGCCAAGAAGGCCACCTGCCAAACTGCAAATTCTTGGTTTGTGGCCCTGCGTGCTCTGAATTACATAGTGAAAAGGCTCATTGTTCGGTGGCATGCGGCTCTACTCACGCTTCCACATTCCCATTGCCTCTTTTCAAAGTGGGGACTATTGTGAAGCTGGTGATTATGATGCAAATTCGGCCTTTTCATTTCTTGGCAACACACAAAGGTCAATCACCATATATACAAGAGCCAGGGTCTGCCTTCTTTCACCGTGTTCGCTCAAGCGTAGGCTGAGAATAATAGCTGAAAAGCGGGCTGAGGATCTTAATTTTTACGGCAGCTCTTACCGTCATCCGTCGCAAAGGTGTTAAGAAGGAAATTCACTCAATTGTTCAGTCACACCATAAGCCAATAAAAAACTTTTTCCCTCTCTTGAATTTGTGCGAAGAAAGGCCACTAGAGGGCCAAGAATTTAGCACAGACACAGGTACCAGGCGACAGGTTTGTCATCCTTTCAAGTCCACGCACCTGAAGCCACAGCAGGGCTTTCTCCTGGTCATTGGCCGCCATGCCGCGGAACCGGCAGGCCACAAAGTTGAAGAGCTTCTCTGTGGAGAAGGGCAACGGGCTCATGTCCACGTCGAAGAGGCGACACAGGACGTCCTGGAGCTGAGACAGCTCCTCATCAGGGATGTCACAACAGATGCACTCCATCCAGTGAGGCATAATGTAGTCCCACACCTGGTTAAGCCAAAACAGTCGACGGATTCTATTTTGATAATGGTTCTTTTGGTTACATCTGGTGACAAAAGCAGGGATTCAACAAATGGCTCCATGGCATTGTGTACTGTACTGTATAAAATCTTGGAAAGAAGACTACAATGAAAGGATTTAGGGTCATTTCATGAGTATGAGATCCAATTTGACATATGATGTTGTCAGATCAGTATACCCTCCTTAATATCCTGCAGTGATTAAGCACTGCAAAATTAGCTACCAACCAACCCAACAAACGTACGTAGCATCGAGTCTATTTCAATGATATTTCCACTTACATTTACACAGGTCTGGTGCAACTGGGATACCAAAAGTGTCACATTTTTGGACCCAAAATTTAAAGAATGATCTTTAGAGGAAAGCCATTAATGGAATCAGGTGGACACAGACAGCCAAGTCCCTACATGACCCTCGTTAAGATTTATGCGCGGGTCACAGGAGTGGTAGACAAGGAATGTAACACAGCACCAATCTGAATCCCTGAATTTTGGATATGAACCCAAGACCATTGAGTTACCATTCCAATGCTATAAAAGATTAATTTTGAATCGGGCAAGCAGGGAATGTAATGGCCCCTGCCTACTTCTTGTAGCTAAGGCCATTGTGCACATATGTGCATAATTATGAATTCATAGTGCAAAAGTCTACTGAGTTACCATTCCATTGCTAAAACAGTAAATTCTGATTCAGGCAAGCAAGGAATTTAACACAGCACCAACCTGAATGCCCGAACAAGGAATGTAAACCCATGATCACTGGGTTACCATTTCAAAATTCCAACAGAGTAATTCTGAATCATCTCTGAGCCAATCAGGAATTGTTACGCAAGGTTTGGGGAGTCTTTTTTGTATCACTGTGCACGGTACATGTGCCATGTTTCCATATATACATTCAATATCTTGCCGACTGGGCAGCTCTATTAGTCAAAGTGTAAAAAGCAAGACTGGTACCCATGTAATTTTCATGGTGCCCTGCAACTACAATGAACTGCAATCTGTGCTGAAGAGAAATCCAGGGTTAATTGGTTTGTCATGCAGCAATTAGGAAAAAACAAACAATTTGGCAATCTCACCTCAAATGTTACTGCATTGTATGGTGTCAGACTGAAGACCTTCCTTAGGCCACCAAGAAGCTCAGTTATCCTGCTGCACAGACTGTCACTGTGAAACAAATTGAACTCCAAGGTGATTGGAATGGTACTCCTTCCTCCTTACATAATAGATTAGAATTTGAATTGAATTGAGGGCTCATTTAAATACTTTTAATCTATTGTGTGGTATTGCCTGACCTCAGGAAGGTGTACGACAGGTTGGCAGGTCTGTGTTTATATACATAAACCTCTACTGGCATCATCGATGCCAGCAGGGTTAGGTTCTCCCTGTTGGCGGGGCAGACGTATCCCCATACTACGGTGTGGGTACTAACGCACTGACATTCATTCGTTTATCCTTATTCATTTTTCCTTATCCTTTCATTTTTAAATTAATTATTCTTATCTTAACTGGTACTGCGCCATTGATCATTTTTCATGGAAACAGCGCATTATAAATTTTCAGTTCTTCTTATTATTATTTGTGAATGTTGGGAATACGGCATTCCTTAACTTTACCATCACAAGGAGAACAATCACAAGGAAAAGTCTTTACAAGTCATGACCATGAAAAAGTGCCAAATTTTTCAACACGGCATAATGTAACACCATAGAAACTGACTTTGGGCCAGAAGACAGTGCTCCAAAATAAGGTCCACATCCCTTTGAGGCAGAATTATGCACATCAATCGGTACAAAAGGAGAGAAGTTGAGAAATGACATGGGGTTGATTTCTAACCATTTTAAGATCCTGTAGAGATCTACGTGGCTTCTGGGGGCTCAAAATGCTCATTTAAACATTTTGAATTTCAAACGCACTAAGTGACTCAACACTGAAAAGCCTTCTCATTTTGGAAGTCCAACAAACCAAGTTCAATATATCTGAAAAATACGAAGGGCTGCGTAGCACCGTGATCAGAATATCAACACGAATACAAGATTAAATCAGTGCTCTGAAATATATGATTGCCGACCTTTCGGTAACTGGGTACCTTCTTCAGGGCAAGCAATCATATATTTCAGAGTACTGATTTAATCTCTTATTCTTTTCAATATATCTGAACATCACTTTGGAATGTCCGTTTCCAAAAAAACCCACCAAACTGAAGTGGCATTTAGCAACGTGCATATACTGCAGCTCATGATCAGACATTTAACAGAACTGATTCTGAAGTGTTTACTTACTAGTCTCCACCAACTCTGGCATAGTCAGGAGGCTGTGGTAACAGACAGGACACAAAGACATTGAAGTGACTCTTCAGAATCTTCATCAGCCATTTAGTCACGTACTGTAGGGAGACAGGACACCAAACATGAAATGCAGAATGGTCATACTAAACATCATTATGAAGAATTTCTTAATTCAGATCACTGATCAATTTCATGCTGTTAAATTAGAAGTTGGGTTGAGAGCTGTAGTCATAATGACAAATCCATTACAAGTCAAATCATAAGCCTTTTGACAAGTTCAAAGAAGGGAAGATAAAATGACAAAGCAAGGTTACTGAGTAAGTTGTACAGGTGGGCTAGAGGTTGAATGGCGTGAGAATGGAGATTGGAAGATGCATCCAGCCCCGTTGTCAAGAAATAGTGGTTGGACTATACCTTCCCTATAGCTGAAGAAGATTTTGCAAGACCTGGCAGAATCAGGATTAAGCAGAGTTTCAGTTCTACCTAGCAGGTGTAACACATGTAGGTAATTCCACAAATTAGGCGTCCAAAAATGTGACACTTTTGTGTCCCTGGTTATCTGTCCCTTGTTACTTACTCAAATTATTACTGTTTGTTTGGCTGGTAATGGCATTAATTCACCACTCCTGGAAATTACAAAATGTGTTCTAAACTTACAAAACCATATGTGAGATGTGACAGGGACATGAAAAAAAAATGGACCCCTAATTTCTGGAATTACTTATATGGCTAATGAGGATAAATGAAGACGTTGGCCATACACACAAAGCAGAGTCCGACAACAAAGTCATTTATATTGATACTTCAGTATTGATTTATTCATCTCACTGAAAAAAATGTCTTTCATTTGAATATGGCAGCATCTTTAAATCATTAATTTCAAATAACTTACGTCTGCTTTTAAGCTCTCCAAGGCAACACTGTCTGTGGGTGAAAAAAAGAATAAAATATAATGAAAAACTAATTATATTAAAACTCAAAATCAGACAGATGAAATTTCTGCATGGATTTCCAGACATGAATAAGAAATCCTTAAAAAGAGTTTTGCAAAGGGATGCAAATGAAAGTGGAATAATGGGATGACAAAGGGACTGAATTTACATCTTTCAAATTTTTCAGGCTAAGATCAAAGTCGCTTTTAAACAAAGGGAAGAAAAGCTCCACACCTCTCTGTCCATTTTAGAATCAGAGTAGCCAGTTATTCTTCATCAAGGGCAGGAATAACAAGACATGTGAAAGTGGTTCCAAAAGTATGGAATTAGGACTGGAGACCGAGCTGCATCTACTCCACCCAGGGCGAGGATCACACACAGAAAGGTACCACACTTACCTTGTGTCAGTGTGGCAGTGAACCCAAACCACTGGAAGGCCATGCTGAGCAAACGCCCCACCACTTCGTCAGGCGTCCGCTCCGTAGGGTTGCACTTCTCAATCAGAAGCCATAGGCCAAAGCGGCTGAGTAGGCGGGAGTCCCCCTCCCCGCCCTCCAGGTCCAAGACCTCGTTCTCCGAGGGCTGGCTGAGGGCATCTGTGTTGGTCTCAGCCTCAGCAGCTGCCATCAAGGGGTCCTTCTCGATAACGTGGGCTTCCTTCAGAAGGCTGCACATGGAATATTTCATGACGTTACATCAACTGTAGCATACAATTATCAGATTCAGTAGTATGAAATATAGAAACCTGCTAACACTGCTTGCTGATTACAGAGGCCGGAAATGTCGAGATCAAAACTGCTGTCTCAAAATCACTCTCAAAGGTAAAAAGGGTTTAACCCTCTTTCTGCTGTAACCGTCAAAAATAGTAAAACATTCCTTCCACTTGATTTGCCCCAGTACACAGACACATATGGGAAATTTGACTGATTTTGACTGATCTGACAACTGTGTCAAGAATGTATCTTTGCATAAGGGCGTTCATGATTCCATTTCAGCAGATTGCCTTTTGAGACAAATTCTGCTTTCAATCAAAACCTCAGGCCTTCAAATTTTCTAATTTAAAATTTGGAGAAGTGGAAATCAATGTACATATGTGCAGGCATGTGGCCAAATGCCACTTGAAGTTGTTAATAATATATTACATACACATGTAAGTCTAACACTCATGACCACAGTCACAAGGTCTCTTATATTCCTACTTACTGTGAAAAACTAATCCGACTTAACAATAAGTACCTAAATAAGTGACCTGGCAACTTCAAGGTCAGTGACTTTACACAAAAAATTATCCATGAATTTATCTGGGCTTAAGCAGAACTTAAGGACATATATTGTATATAAAAAAGTTATCAGTATCTGGCATTTGAGAAATGCACTTGCAAAGCAGAGCCGAGTCACTGTTGCTAATAGAGGTGAAGGCAGACATATCAAAATCTCAAGCCGACAGCAACTGCTACGGTAGAATTTGCTCAAATATGACTTCAATCCAATCCATCATGTGTACAAAGTCATCACCAGGCAGGCCAGGTATTATATCATCAGCCAGTTGTATGACCAATAACAGCAGTTACGAGCAACCTCACCGTGTTGTAGTCGAGACCATCACAAGACAAGACACAAATACAGACACAAGACTAGTCACAAGTAACAGGGTGAACGACGACAACGGAATGCTTTTGTGGCTGTTCAGCTGAATAGCTTGTGACTAGAATTTAGACTAGAGGTCTTGTGTTGGTCTTGTGCTGGTCTCGACTACAATACCACAACCTCACCGGAGTATACATGAGGGCAAACATTACAAAGAGATTCCACATACTGTAGGTAATGAGTGCGTCACAGACCAAGGCAGAGGCCCTGCAAACTGCCTCACTTACCTGATGATTGCCTCACACAGGTAACTCTGGGTCTCCTTGTCACACGACAGTGGATCTGCAGGGAAATCCTGGATGATGTGATCCTTCCTGTCAGCATGGATGTAGGAGTTACAACTAGTACAGTAGCGGATGGGACGGTTACCATGGTAACCTGTGCACTCCGAGGAGTAACAGGTGAACAAGGCTGTTTTATCCATTGAGGAGCAGTTCTGAAGTGGAAAGACAGAACAATTAAAAGAGAACAACTTTCTTCTGACCTGTCCCTGAAGTCAGTGATACATTAATGATGAGGCCTTACACTCTAAAATGGGATATTAATTGGTAAAACACCTGTTGCCCTCCCCAAATTACTTCTCGAAACTAACCACACTATTTGAAGTTCCTGTAGCTGTCTTACATGTACAGTCAGTTGACACTTTTCTTTTAGCATTCAAATGGCATCAGGATCACCATGCCCCTTGGATTTGAAGACGTGGGAGGGTTAATGCTAGGATAAAATTAAGGAGTGTAGGTTACAGATATGTCGTACCTTGTTCTCGCAGATCTTCGAGACAATCTCCTGGGGTTGCAGAACATTGAGAAATGGCTTGCAGTCACTGATCTCCCTGAAAATAAAAGAAACTTTCTTGGGAATTATCACGTTTTCACAACAAAGTTGCCATCACACAAGTTTGCTAGTAAATGTTTTAATCAATGTTATGCCAAGTTATGATGGTCAAAAGAGAGGCTATAGGTGACATACCTGTTAACATAGTCACTGCAGACTTGGCAAAGATACAGAGGAGGTGGGTGTTTGCTGTACTTGCCAGCTATCACTGGGTCCATACACATCTGAAAGAAGAACAAAACATGAAATGTACATGTAAGAAGGGCCTAGACAGGGAATAATGTAATCTTTATGAAGCATGCATTTCAGGAACCAATTCAATGCCCATAATGTTCTGCTTCCTTTCAGAATGCATCTGGAATGAGATCTACTAAAAGTGGAAATTGCCCAGTTCCATGCTCCAAAAAGGATATTTTAAAGGTTCAGAGAACCCGATGCAAACTATTCAAAGGCACCAGTCAATGAGTAGTGGTCAGGAGAAGAAAGAACAGGTCTCAAGATGGTGACCAGAATGCACGTCAACAGAAATATGGAGTGCTAGAGAGAATCCATTCCAGAGCAGAATAGAGTAGAAGGATACTTGTCAAATTCTTGCATTAAGCAAACAGGAAAAAAGGATTAATTACAACACATAAAACGCGGTACTCTGCAAGGTAAGATCAGAACTATACGCAATAACCTTCCATGTACAGATGTATGAGCGTAACAGCTTCAGCTGGCAGACCTGCGTGGTCTAGATTATCAGCCAATTCAAAAGTACATAAGTACAAAATCCCTTTTTGTTTTTTAAGTCACTGAAGATAATACACTTGCTCAAGGAATATCAACTGAGTTTTTACTCAGGTTCCTCAAAGCAGAAAGGGAGAAGCACATCACCAACTATAAAAAAGTTTGATAGAGTGGATAGTATCCCCAGACAAAGTTAACCAAGGCCCGCTTTTCTTTTCCCTACCTTGACAGCAGCATTGTTGACGGGTGACAAACAGTTGGACCTCTGACACATGATGGGCTTCCAACCTGTCAAACAAAGCAATACACATGAGCAAACAAGGCCACACAATTTCAAATTGGACCGTGGACCGTTTTGATATGAACATTTTTACTAAGAAAAAAAGCATGTTTCGTGTAACAAGAAACTCCTCACTGGTAGAAAAATGGGAAACTGGGCCAACACTGAAGGGTCACGGTCATTCAGCTTTTGGTGCTTACACAAAGACCTTATGAGTAGGTTTGAGCATATTCACATTGTGCATATTCCATGCCACAGGGAACTGTGGTTGGACTTTAAAACGGTTGTATGGATCCGGGAACAGTGATCAACATAATGCAGGATTTGAAGACACTGTGTGGACTCCCACAGGTCCTCACAATGTTTCCCCTCCTGGTTAATCCTGGCAAGATAAGAGGGACAAAATCCAGCTTGAAGGAGTGTTTACAGTGGGAGAAAAAGTATGTTCTACGAGTTTTCTCAACAGCATGAAAACAGGCCCTCAAGCACACATGGCATGTTCACAACAAACCCTCATGTGTTCTATCTTGTTCAGGCAAGGTGACCACCTTGGCTTCCACCACACGTGCTTACATGTATAAGAGAAGTCTCTGTCTTCTACGTTGGCAGGTACAAGCGACGGCCAGTAGTGGAACAGCAGATTAGCAGCAGCCCCTCGGGCTGAAGAAGGCCCAAATGCTATGGTGCACAAGATATCCTGCAAAGGGAGTAACAATCAGTCAGGAGATCAAACGCGATATTATTGGTGTCAGAAGTCTCTTTAGCCCTACCTGCAAAGTTGTACTTCATATCCACCTGTGCTGCTACAGGCAGGTGTCTAGTCCTTACATTTTCACCGTCCATAATGCAAGTGCAGGGATAAAAAGCATGTGATGCAACTGCTCACAGACAGTAACTACTGCATTTATCCACAAGTGCCTACATTATTCATGTTCCTCCTGGGCAGTATATTACTCTGTAATAATAACTGCAATCTTGAAAATAGATGAGAAAATTACGAAGGGCATGATTTTTAGGAATCACTTTTTAAAGGTCAGGTATGTTTCAATCATGATGATTCCCTTGCCTCCCCTAGTCCCGGATACTTACAAAACCAATTAAATATGACAATATGACACTGGCTTTTAAGTCGAACTATTCTTACCTTATACACATCCTTCTTGTATGTCATAATGCATTCCATAAGCTGGGCATGATGAGCTGCAGAGACACAACGCATTGCAAAATACTGTGGTATAACTAATACACAACAATTGACCACAAATAAATTATACTGTGTGTACCTGTAGCTTTACTCAACCACAGACTGTATTTGCAGGTGACCCAATGTCAGTCATAGTCCTGAATGTATTGTATACATCTGAAACCCTTAATGGGATAGTACATGTGATTTGGGGGTTCAGAATGAAATCATAGAATCGAGTTTGGTTCTTTAAATTGAACGTTCCCGATGAATACACTACATTGGGGAATCTGAGTGAAATTGGGTTGCCAGCGAATACGGTCTATTTTACAAGCCTGGCAGAAAGGATAGAACTGATGGTGCAGACAGAACACAACCGTAGGCCAATATTGTTCACTCAACTGTGAGACAAATTAATTAAAGGACACTCGACTAACTGCAGCAGACTGCTACAAGAGACGAGCTTCACATACTTACTAAGACAGAACACACTTATGAAAACGGACATCGTGGATGGAAACGACAACATTCTACCTCCTCTTCATAGTGCAAGGTTCCTTCAAAAGACTGCAACTCAAAAGTGGCTCCCTTGAATCATTTTGTTGGGTTAAGTCACGCATGTCTTCATTCTCAAGAAAAAACTTGGGAGCCAACGTCCTCTTCCTACCTTTGTTCTTGCAGTGCTGAAGGACCAACATGATGACGGCTGACACTGACATAGATGCATATGTGTCTCCCTCAATGGACTGAACTTCAGCTATTAATTAAAACAAAGCGAAAGAGTGAGGATGGAAAAGGGATCAAGAAACAAAGAAAATTATGATGAAACTGGAGAAACTTTTGGATTCTTGATACATGTACTTAATTACAGCATGTTCCTTGCCATAGAACTTATATTCCATGAACCTCAGAAGTTAATTGCATGCCAGTATATGATTAAGAAAGCAGGTTGATATGGAAAATTTTCTCCTTTAGAGAAGATCCTATTTTGGGACAATGTTTAAAGTCTTCTCAAGATGATCACCACCAACTTCAAAGTCATCCCAGCTGAAGTCACGCTTGATACAGTGTACAATGTACATGCTTTCACAAGAACTGTGACATGTGGAATCATTCATGCCATATTACTTGTGGCATGCCAGGACTAGTAATATGACTAAGATTTACTACGATCCGTGATAGATATCACTGGTAGCTGCAACTGCATGTTGCCAGCAATGTGGTACAAAATAATAAGACTAGTTCAATTTTTGTCAAATAGTGTGTTATCAGAAGTAGTGCACAGTTGCTCAAGAGTATAAGCTTGTTCCTTGATGACGGAACTAGAGAACTTACACAGACATATTGGGAGTAAGGTGGTGCAGAGCAGATCCACCGTCTCCTTCTGTAGGGCAGCAGGGAATATGGCCAGTGTGGAGGCCACAGTGTGGGGAATGGTGTCCACAATCTCAGGTTCCAGGAACCAAAGAATGCAGCCAAACAGCTGCTGAATGGCCTGGCCAAGATCTGGCATCAACCAAACAGGCAAATCAATATACATGTATTGTGAATCTACAACGTCCAAGAAGTTCCAATAAAGTCTGACTTGCTGTCACCTCTGCAGAAAATGTGGGGAGAACTTTTTGGTGTGAGAATGAGAACATTTTTGTGTACATGTATCTAACAATAACATACCGTACATGTATCAAATGCAACGTACCATATTTAATGACATCACTGATCAGTATATTTGTTTATAGGAAAAACTCCATTTTCATTAAATTTGAAATATGTGTAAGGGAAGCTGGTTATCAGAAAATGATTTCTTAATTTCAGTAACCTGATGTAATAGTTTGCGGTACCCGCTGCTTCACCTGACTCAGACCGGCCAGCCGACCCCAGCAAGCTCAGTGGTCAAGTGGTTAAGACGTCTTCACTAGTAAGAAGGTCGTGGGTTAGAGTCCCACCCGAGTAAGCTTGTGAATTTTTTCACAAGCTCTCGGACTAGCTCTGAGCATACAGTGTTTATCAATATATACGATGGATAAGGGCAAAACCCATTATTTAAAATTAACATCTCCCCAATGCAAAAGAAATAATAAATACATGTTAAAAAAATTATGTAATCTGCAAAATCTCTCTCACACTGTGAAAACTTTGTATTATAAATAGCAAACACAAAACACAGCACTCAACATAAATGTACACCTACAAGCACAGTTTGGTTTCACCGAGACAGATACATCTGCATACATCTGTACATGTCCATCAAAGGATACCTGTACGTACAAATACATGTACATGTATGCAACTGTTCTTGAGCAAGCACTGCATGAAAACTCTCTCAGTTTAAAAACATACCCAGAAAACATTGAAATACATGTGTACACCATTCAACTAAAAATGAAGCATGTATCTCTTATAGTAACATGCCTCCACGTACAGCTACTCAACGAAACTAAGTTTCCAGTGGAAAACCTCTGCTACCAGTTCCGTCTCATACTGACACCACTCTGCCATCAGCCTTGCAAGTCATTTCCACTGGCAGCCCCACAGGAATGAAGTCTCTCATTTAATCAGGTTTTCACAATTAAATTCATGTACAGAAATTTCCTATACATGCACACTCATACATGCCAGTACGTGCACCTTCCAAGATCACAAACTGAATTTAATAAATTACTGACGTTGATTACTGCTGCTTGCTGGAGCAAAATGAACCTGTTGGTGTTTCTTGTACATTACATGTACTTCTGTCTGTTGCAGACATGGGGGACATCAGACTTCATTATTATTTTGGATAAATAAATCACAAGGATTAAGGACTCAAAGAAATGATGGCACAAAAATTAAATTTTTAAAAATGCTTTATTGTATTAACATCCCAAATCAACGACTGAAAAAAGTATACTGCACTCATAACCTGGACAAACACTCCAGAAATATTAGGTTTCAAAGTGAGAATATCATAAAAATTCTCACTTTTCCTGTTTCAATAAGTCGTTATCAACAAACTGTTATTGGAATCAGAAAGCAGAGCACAGAGTCCTCTGTTAAACTCTGTTTTAAAGAAACCTGCCAGCTCCCTATGCTGAATGCAAGGTCACCAGTTCCATGCTACATATTCTTCTCCAGCTAAAAGTACTCTAAAAGTTCAGTAAAAGAAAACAAAATGAGTCAATGCTTACAGTTCTGTGTTTCAGCTTAACATACTAGTATCATCATACAAGTCTGGGATGTTCCATGCATAAAGTGTCCCTGCAATCAAACGTCAGCATACACGCAACAAATTCATAGATGAACAACACTGTACATAATTTATGACAAAGTGACCAAGTAAGCCAGGACTTGAGTCAGCACTGTACAATTTATTATTGCCACTCATCAGTGAAGGTGCGCCTGGAACAATAGTCAAAACATTCTTCCTCATAACACTCCAATGATGTTCTTCAAAGAAACTATTGTAACAAATTCCACTGCAAAATGTCAGCTCCAAATTTAAAGCTGCATCTCCATCAAGGTTCTCTGAATAAATCTGCATCAGTACCTGATGTAACGTGTCCATGGCAAGCTGCTCTGTTCAACTTAAACGAGGTACACTTGTGAATACAATGTACATGTAGCCAAGCAATTCATGCATCCTGTACATGGAATGTCTACACATGTGCTCCCAATTCGATGATAAAAAAGTCTGGTTAGTGAGAAAATGAAAATGAGAAAGGCCACGCAGCCAATGTGTATTATTTTCAGGTCAAATATTTCAAAGCACAAGCACTGGGAGCTCAAAGACTTTGTGAGATATTTCGTTTCTTACACTTCAATGTCTCTTTATTTCAATAAATATAAATATACAAGAACAGTCACTACCAGTAACTTTAAAAACACAGAATAGCATGTTTCTCGTTTCAAGTGGTCACTCCATTCCAGTTCCGATTCAACACAAGGTTCTCTGAAAATATCTGCATCAGCCCAGAACTCCGTCTGCATCACCTCCAAGTGAATCTCGTCCACAGCAGGCTGCTCTGCTCAAATAGTCTGAAAACTCAGATGAAGCACACTGATAAGTACATGTAGCACCATGCAATATATAAATTGATAAAAAGACTGGTCTGTGAGAAAATCAAAATAAAAAAACAAGTCTAATGCTTTTTATCTGGAAGGTCATGCAGCCAATTTGTATTATTTTAGGTCAGATCTTTGAAAGCATAGTACTAAGAGCTCAGAGCAAAGGTGATTTGAGACTTTCTTACATTTCAACAATCTTTATTGCAATACATCAAAATACTACAGTAACTAACTTTAATACATGTAGAGTAGAAAGTTTCTCATTTCATGTCGTCACTCCATCACAGGTCCTACAAAAACTCTACTGCCTCTGAATACTCATGACATCAGTCTCATCCATCAGACTCGACAGGATGAGAAGCTGTCATCAATGGCCAGGTTGTACTCGGTCATGGTGCAAGACCACATCAGGTCTGTGACTTGAGCTGCTGCCTCTGAATATTCATGACATCAGTCTGGGTAACAAACATGTACTCCATCAAACTCGACAGGATGAGAAGCTGTCATCAATGGCCAGGTTGTACTCAGTCATGGTGCGAGACTACATCGAGTCTGTGACTTGAGCTGCTGCCTCTGAATACTCATGACATCAGTCTGGGTAACAAACATGTACTCCATCAGACTCGACAGGGTGAGAAGCTGTTAGTGGCCAGGTTGTACTCAGTCATGGTGCGAGACCACATCCAGTCTGTGACTTGAGCTGCTGCTAAAGTAAAGGTATTCTGTATCAAGTTCCCAGACACATCTGTACATGTATGTATTCTAAACAAATTAATTCCACACTGTGTGAATACACATCTTCATTTGTACAATGTACAAAACAGGCAACAGTTTCATAAATGAAGTGTCTTCACATGTCCTGTAGCAACAATGTCCCCTTGGCGGGATCCAAAACACGTCACATTTAATGCAGGTTTACGAGCCCCTGATGCAGGCCACACTAAGCAAAACTCCTCATTTTCATTAACTAAACTGCTGACAGGTGCCATCTAGAAACTGCTCTATCATCATTCCAACTGGGGGTCTCAGTCAGCACCTCCTACCAGCTTCAAATCTGCACCTGAAAGAAATACATACATTCTGCGAAATGCCAATTACTTTACTCATTTTTATGATTCAGTCACAACCACATGAGGCCCTATTTTGAGTGCAGTAGCAGTCTGAAATATGAATCAGGGTAAAACAGAGGCTGAAATGAAATGCACTGAGATAAATGACTGGCCTTTGAGTTCCATGGTACATCTTCTCTGTATCCTGGAAAAATATATGTACATGTATGTAATGAAATCTGTCAATACTGCATGTATGTACATGTATATCACAACCGATATTGGCACAGACTGAGAACTAACAACTGAGAACCCAAAACTAAATAATATATTTTATTCCTTGTTTATATCAGATCTTCAGACATTTCCAATAAAGCATTATAAAAGATTCAGCAGTGCTTGTCAGTAATAATATAAAAGATTAACAACTGTCATCAAGGTGATGTGTACATCAAGACCCTAGCCAACAATAACAAATTATTCATTCATGAAGCATGGATAAAAAGAATACAGTTTTAACTAATCAAAATCAAGGGAAATAATATTCAAGTAAAATCATCCTATTATTGGTAAAGTAAACATAAAAAGCAATGAAAAACTACAACAGGAAAATTGGACAAAATAAAAACAAATGAGACATTACAGAGCTGAACAAGACAAAAGAACACTTGACAGAGGAAAGCTGCTTAAGACGAAGAGCCAGATAGTGTAAATGGACAAAACTAACCAAAAAATACCAAAAAAAGTCAGCCAAAGAAATAATCTCCTTTTATTTCAATTTATATGCCAGCAAACAAAAGGAAGTACCATAATACAGCAATAGCAATATTCCTCAAGCTAAGGGCTGTGTGTGAAAACAATCAGTGGCACAGCAACGACAACCCTTTGAGGGCACATAGAGCACAGCAAGCAACATTTATCAGAGTGTACCATCTTTATGGATGCCAGGCACGCATTACAGTCAGATCTCCTCCTCCTTTGCCATTGAGGTGGTACTCGTTCACAAAGGAGTACTCTGGAATTCACTCTAATCAGGTCTCCATCTAGGCCACTGAAAATACACTGACTCTGCCCACAGTTCTCTCGTGGATTGCTCTCAGCTTCTGCTAAGACCTCTCTGTCAACAATCCCTTCTTCAATTTCTGTGCGACCTCCTTCTTGCACTAGTGCCATAGTCTACAATCTGCAAAAATACCCTCCATACATTTAGATTCAAGGAAAACTGAACAACACAATTTATGGAGAAAAAAATACAGAGAAGAATAAAGAACTCAGACTAACGACTCAAGGTTTCTTCAAATATACTAAACTTTATATGGAAATATAAGCAGAACGGTATCTGTGAGAAAATACAATTTACCTATCTTTACAATGTCATATCCACTCCCCAATGATGAACACAAACTGTATTTACAATTTGGATCTCTCATCAGCTAATCCAGGAAAACACTTCACATCCCAAAATTACTTGGGATCTCGTTTCAAAATTGATCTCCAACAAAATTCACAAACATACCCATAATATATCCTTAACCCTTACAGGACTGTTGCGTATGGCCAGCGTACAGCAGAAGGTAAAGTTTTAAAAGAGGACAAGAACAAGAATGCTTAAATGACATCAGGCTGAGACAAAGCTAATGAAATACATTTAAAGCAAAATTGAACTGATAACTGAAATCAGCAGGACAATGAATGAATTAAAGCAGAATTAAAAGTTTGTTTGTTAGCAACTTTAACTTCTCATGCAAACACCAACTATTACAGATAAGCCAAATCATTGACAAGCAAAGCGAAATATTACAAATACCTAGCCAAGCAAAATTACAGAATGGAGCAAAAACTAGCACCAAGCCTACAAAATGGTACTGTTAATGGGCATCATAGAAAGGGGCAAGTCATAGTTGGCCGTGTTTAATTATATGGTACCTGAAATAAGGAGCCATGCAATAGGAACAAGGCCGCCGAGCCAGTGCCCCCAACAAAACCAGCACAGTCGTTGGGCCAAACACCTCTGAATCCCAGGTATTCATAAATGGGACTAACTATGTGCTTGGCCAGCATTAAACTAACCTTGCTCACGAGAATGAATGCTGATTATGCCCGAGCCGAGTCACGTCCATTCTCCTGAGCCGGACTGGCCTAGCACATATTTATTCCCTTATTATTACATGTATACTCAATCTATGAAACTGAACAAGCAGCATCTGAAAAAGAATCTTACAGACAAAACCACGTCAACAACCATGTTGTACATATAACTCACTCATCGGCGAGTTCAAGCAGGAGATCCAACGAAATAAGCACACGCACAGGACTCAACTTCAATGCTCTGTGACAGATGTACTGCTGTCATTCTTTGTCGTACTCTACTCATGCAACTACGTTGTCTTCCAATGTTGCTGAGAAAACTCTGCCAGCAGTCTGGAACTTCAACAGGCATCGTGGTTGAAATGGTCGAGCATCAGTTCCAGAAATGTCCATCGATCATCAACTCACAGCTTCTGCTAAGAAAAGCCTGCAACCATTTCCCAATGTCACATCCAGATCATCAGCTCTTGGTAAGAACACTCAGGAACCAACTCACAGCTGATTTACTTCACCAGCTATGATAGAATGAGTCACTCATCAGGTCCAAGAACCATGGACGTGAGTTACAATGTACCACTTCACAGAGTAAAATGAATATCTTCGGCAAAATAGAGAGATGAGAAACAGTCACGTGGGATCAACATCTAGCAAAGATATATCCAGAAACTTGGCAGTTTGTCCCAGCAATGGCATGACTTGGAATAGTCTGCAGATAGTTCAAAATTACTGGTCACAGTCTCTTATCTGTGATTGAAGTGATGGATGAGTTGCTGCTCACTACAACAGCAGTGAGTCTGACAGGTTATATCCTTTCATTTCAACCAGAACAGTTGCCTTGCTTACGCGAAGATGTCACACTGTAGATGTGCATCATAATTTGTGGAACCTGTCAACTGCTATCAAACACTCAAAGTACTGAAAGAACATGTATGAGGCATTTCTTCAAATTCAACATTTCTGTATTTTTATAGATGTTAATAAGCTACGGGAAGAACGAAATCACAAAGTCTGTCATTTATTATCATACTCCATCCATGAAACTGGTTACAAGTAGCATCTGGAAAAAATTGGACCAAAAAATTAAGAAAAGATGACAAGAAAACAATGACAAACATATCTTACTGTAAAATTCATTTTTATTTCAATTTCCCAGCAATAACAATTAATTTTGAAACACTCCTCCGCATGTTCTCCACTGGCTCTCCGTCAGCTTCTGCTGCATATGATCTCCAACCACATCACTAAATTTAAGAATAATTTCAAACACTTTGTTTTATCATAATCCAAAGACAGTTCCTCGATAAAGTTCAGTCAGCTTCTGTCACCATCAAAAAACTATATCAATAATTCCAGAACTTGACCTTCTGTCAATAACCATAGAGACTCATCAGCCCATGATCATTATCGGATCTCTGTCAGCTGCTGTTAATAATCTGCAACCAATCATCCTGCCAACTTAGGCTCCATCCGAATCTCTTGTCTAGAGCTAGGTCTAGGTCTTCACTCCATTGAAAATGCGTGGAGACGCATAGACAGTAGACTTAGCCGTAGCTCTGGAAGCCCGTTTCTGACACGGCCTCACTGGTCCAAATAGAAGACACAATGAAAGACAACTGCATTCCAGTAGAATTAAATGACTCTGTGATGGATATGATGCATGAGTAGCAAATCAGTGCAACAGACGTTTTTCATCCTAAGCAGATGCCTTTTTATGCAAAAATGTCACATTGTACATGTGCATCACAATTTATGGAAAATGTTACACTATCAAACACCCAAAGTACAGACTGCATGCGGCCTTTCTTCAAGTTCAACATGTCTGTATTTTGTAGATCTATTGATATACTCAGAAGTTACCGGAATAATGAACAAAATTAAAAGTTTGTCATTTATTATCAGCATCCATCCATTAAACTGGCAACAAGCAGAATCTGAAAAGAAAAATTTATAAAACCGACACCAGCAAAGAGGACTCAAGAAAAAATATGCTACATACAGATATCTTCTTACAAAGATGAAATTCATTTCAAATCATAAGCAATAACTAATTATGAAAAAATTTAAAAAGTTGATTTTTGCATGGGACAGCATCAACACAAAGAAAACGGTGGCTCAGAATTCTGCATCATCACAGGCATGACAGGCACAGGGGAGACCTCGCAGTTTCAGATGTTACCCATGACAGAATAAAAAATTTTTGGGTAGTACGGAGGCAAAAGATGATATTACCATCAATTATTCAATTTTATTTAAGTTGTTTAACTACATGTGAACACTTTGCTGGTGGACAACTTTAGTGAAATAAAATACATTTTGACACGCATTTAAAAATCTAGTATTACCTTGGTATAGAAAATCAATTGTTGCCTGCTGAGACAGGGTCAATGAGTTTTGTACACCCGAGGGGGCAAATAGCAATGGAGGTGTAGGCAACAAAGGCACATGTATATTGTGCAAGTGCATCATAATTTGTGCAAATACTGCTTTCAACAAACAGCACGAGGTTCTTCTTCAACTTCAATATTTCTTTATTGTAAATGCTTGTTAGTAAGAAGCATCTGGAACCATAGGACCCTGCTGTAACAAAACCCTTGGTTAATTAGGAATCTACCAGCAGAGGGAGCATAAACAAAATAACATCAACTGTCGAAGTCAAACTGGCTTTTAGCATTTATTGCAAGAAAAAATACTCAATTCACACATTTTGCAGTATGGATTCAATGGGAAAAAAACAGTGAATACTTCCAATCAACATTAGTCCTACAAATTTCTTGGCCATATCGCACAATTGAACTAGTGGTTCAATCAAATAAAAGAAAGATGTAATCCTCAATTAATTTTTAGTGGCCATCCATGAGACCCAGCACTTACATACATGTACTATACTATCAAAAACAGTACCAGTTAAGGGAATACAAAGGCACTGTTGACATGGGGTAAGAGGTACATCAATGCATGTAAACAAACTAACTTACAACAGCCACCAGTACTTCAGCAACAGAAAACATGTTGCATTTTGAGCCACCTTGGCAATCAATACAATAAGTAACTACTGTAAATCAACTAAATCAATCAACAGACATGATGCCCTTACCAGCACCCAACTATGAGTCTTCAACATTTAAGTACATGTATATGCTCTTTTCCACTAGAAGGAATCCAAGGGAGTGTCCTTCCCTTACACCAAAAGGCAAGTAATTCAAATGCAAATAATCTCTACTAGACAAGAGTCACTCCATCCTAATCTGCTGGGCAACCCTTACAAAGTCCAGGTCCCTAGCATGGATTAAGGCAACGTAACAAAGGTGCCTGGCTAACAAAAAAAAGTAGTGTGCAGAGCAAGGAACTGTAAGTGGACACAATTGAAGGAATTTTGAACAGATGAAAGTGATTTTTGTTCATTGACAGACACCCTGCGTATGACATCATGTTAGAGGGCATTTCTTTCTTACTCTGGGATAGGCCTGAGTAAACTTTTGTGCATTCACTGTCATTAAATCTAACTAACAAACGTGTGTTCTGGGAGGGTGCTCCATGCAGGCCCTCTATTGTAATACTCTACCCATGAAAATCTCTTGTCTTCCAATACTGCTTGGAGCACTGTGGGCAGTTTGAAACTGGATCAAGCACTCTTGTCAAAAATGTTTCAGCATCAATTCCATACAAGATTACTCAATTACGGAAGAAACCATCACAAGCAACTGTAGGTGCGAGTTGCCACTCACGGGTGATTTTGCTTCCTGTGTAGTTAGGACATCCTGTTACGTAATATTCAATTTACAAAACACATTATTTATGGTGATGCCACCACAACTAATGAGGATCTGAAGGAACAAGGACAACGTTTTCCTAAAGTTCAACATTTTATTCAAACGATCAATGAATAATGAGCAACATCTGGAAAATATTTTGTGGCCAAAACCACCACAAGTAATAAGGATCAAAGAAAAGAGTTTGCATTAATGAGAAATAAATTTAAACTAAACTTAACTTTAAACAAAACGTTTAATTACAATAATAAACAGTGGCTCAATGAAATTCAGTCAGCTTGTCACCACTGAGAAAATCAACAACTATTCCAGAACTGGGGTTTCCATTAACTTGAAAACAATCCTTCCAATGTTCCATTCTCTCTGTGAGCCGGTGTTTAATATAATCTGCTAAAACTTTGCAGATAAACATTTATTACATGCAGGCAGATTCCATGATTGATTATTCAAGAAGAACTCGCACTCACCTCCCTCCCAATTTTGACAATAAACAGACATCTGCCATTGTTCCTTTGGCTACAAAGCATAGCTCATGCAAGCAGTAAGGTTGGAGTCAGTGCCTGGTGAAAATGTTTTTCTGTTTTCCTCCACTGTTGTTCTCACACAAGTTTCAATATTATTTGCTAGAAAAAGTGAGCTCAATTCTTGTTGTGTCTGGCTGAATCCACTTGATCATCAGACTTGAACTATAAGGCTGAAGTTGATCAATTCTCATGCGTGGCATATTAGCAGAGCACAGGTTTCTTTAACTACTTCATGCCGGGGCATTTTTCAATGTTGATGATGCTGGGCTGGCATGACTATCATTTTTTCCGTTTTCAAAATTCTTCAAAAATTAATCATTTCATTTAACAGTCGTTCATAGCCGCACGAAGTAATCTTTAGGCACTACTCTTAGTTGACAAGTGACCTTCATTGACACCCAAGTGTTTCAGCCAGGCTTGCAGCCTTGTAAAAAGAGCCCAGATTGTACGGCGTTATGTAACTTTCTTTTGTTCACGAACGTGGCTCAAAGCACTGCTGACCTCTTTTCAATAGGGGCCAGATTAGGGTGCAGGGATGCTGTGTGGCTCATCGCTGCGGTGGTGGAGCACTTTTGTCCCCGGTGGTAATCTGCTTGCTCTCAATGCCCCAAACCTCCGTATAAGGTTTCAAAACAAGGCTGGATTATCACCACTTTTGAAAGTGAAAAATGTCGATAAATCCCAGCAGCCTGGTCTTTTGTTCGGAGTACGGTCTTTTGTTACAGGGCCCTGTTTCCTTTGTCTGAGTTCGGAAACCCTGGCCATACACATAAACCATACGTCTCCGATTCCGGAGTCCCTGGCAGGAAGTGGTTAATTCCTTGAATCAGCTGATAACTGGTGTCCAACTGACATCCTCCATCACCATCTGGGAGGGGGGGCAAATGACTTTGTAATGGCTATGATTGGCCGATACACCGAGTTGCATAATATTTGTATGCCCACATGTATCAGACTTTCATACGGAGCACACAATTGAGTACCAGTAGAACGGGTGACACTAAGGACTATTGGAAACCATGCAGCTTTAATATGTACATGTATCGGTACTCTGCCAGTCCAACTGCCTAGAACTGAGGTACCGGTAAATGGCTCTGTGATAATGGATGAGTTGCTGATCACTGCAACAGGAATCAGTCCGGTGGGTGAATATCTTATCAAAAATTCAAGACTCAAGAAAAGAAGAAATTGTACATAAGACTTCTTTAACAATTCCACAATTTACTTCAATTAAATAAATAAAATGTGCTGTAATGATACAACAGGTCTATCATTTTGCTACAGTCTCAGTTCTTCAAAGAAACCGAGTCAACTCTGATCCAGATGGATAAATGGACTTCACCTCCAGTTCAGTGCAGGTTCTAAAAATGGTCAATATACAAACACGTTTTCAATACACGTACTGGCATCAATGAACAATTATAGTGAAACTAACAGACTACAGTTCCTTGAAATACCATCATCGTACAACCAGCTAAACTCGACCACCTTGATCTCTCAGTCCTACTGGCAACACATGTATGCTGTACTGTTACAGGTGTCATCAGGTACTGGCTTCACCCTGAATCTGCAATTATGTGTTGAAAACATACCGCCAAGCCTTGCTGCCACTTCATTCCATCAGCCAGAACAGGGTGAGACCATCTTACAGAACGGGCAACCAGTCCATGCTTGCAGTCCAGAAGAGGAGTAAATGAGTGCACATGTGTGGGTAGGCATTCACCAAGTTCAGGGGACAAGTTCTTTTGTTAGGGAAATTTGAACTGAGTTTTGGGGACATTTCTGAGTCCCCACAACGTTTTCCATCCCCACAAAATACATGTAGGTGAAATATCGAGTGTACAGTATGTCCCCACAACTAAAGTGTGGGAGTGAGTGCGTTGTCAACTTGTCACTGATCAAAATTTTTTCTGGGTGGTCTCTACTGAAGCAAAGAACAGTTGGCTCTTGTATGCAGCAGTTCTAAGCTACATGTACATATACATGTAGCGTACATGACACTTTACAGGCAAGTAAGCAACTGAGCACTCAATGTGGGAATAGTTATGATTAAATAATTCTTTATTTCAATGCGCCAGTGAATAACAAAAGAGCAAAAAAACACAGCATATCTATCTTTTGAAATCCATGCAGATGCTTATTGAGGACTGTGTAGAAATGTACGTGTATAATATGCTCTGAGCAGAAACAAGTGAGGGCATGTTTTTATGTAGAACCGATGGTTCTTTGGTAAGCACTCAACGCACGCTAGTGTAGGTTCATGCATGTTTGGCGTGGGTTGGCCAGACTACATGCAGCCAATCTATGTTGGAATGTTCAGTCTTTGCATGTATTCCGGACACGCACAAGCCGGTGAGGGTGCACTTCAAACCAAGGTGGAAACAGAAACATCAGTATTTGAGGGCCATTTGCTGAAAAGCTAACACTTTCCTTTGTGACAGGTTTTCGCAGATCATATCACATGTTGGTACAAGACTCCAATTATAACTACATGTACATGTATGGCCACAAACTCAACAAAATAAAGCACGGAAGCAACCCTCTGAAAGCAACTTGAGATGAGTTACATGTTGTACCATGAATAGCTAATGGTACATGTACATGTATGTGTAAGTAAACCAAGGACATGATTCAACTTAACCCCTTCGTGCCGAGAGGTGGCTAGACACGCCGTAGAAATTGAGATCCTCAGCCCGCTTTTCAGCTATTATTCTCGGCCCACGCTCGAGCGAACACGGTGAAAGAAGGCAGACCCTGGCTCTTGTATATATGGTAATTGGTCTTTGTGCGTAGCCCAGAAATGAAAAGACCGAATTTGCATCATAATCACCAGCTTCACAATAGTCCCCACTTTGAAAAGAGGCAACGGGAATGTGGAAGGGTGAGTAGAGCCGCATGCCAGAGCACGTCGGGCCACAAACCTAGAATTTGCAGTTTGGCAGGTGGCCTTCGTGGCCAAGCAAGGCTGGAATTCTTGGACTTGGCTTTTGGCAAGAAATTCCCACCGTTAAGGGGTTAAAAGGCAAATAAAAATTTCTACAAATAGAATCCAACAAACTACGTGGACCGCAGATGCTGAAGTCAGGTAGATTCCACTTCCCCCATCTCCCATGCTACAGGTGCATATAGGAACCACCTGGAACTTGATACCATCCTAGTGCTTGGTAGGATCAAGGTTAGGTAATCGGGGGAAATACATGTAGACCAGTCCTGGCAGTTCCCCTGTGATGCAAAATCTCACAGCAATGGTACAATTGAACAGGCATCAAGTAATTACGAATGTTTGTGTCTGATTAACTGTCAGAGGCTGAAAGGACTTCATGTAAATAAAACGATCAATATATTAATATAAATGTACATGTACATCTATGTACATCTAAAACATCATGTTTTAAAACAATCCCAAATATCTATATCAAACTTGTTAAGATATATACATACATGCATATCCTTCATACATACCCTCAATGGAAGACAACATACTGCATATTGCATGAATTTGACAAAGATGGAAAACAATTTGACACACCCATCATTTGGTAAATAAAGGCCAGTTTATATACATGTGTGTACCTTATGCAAAATGAAAATGAATATAAAATTGTCATGTCACAACGGATATTCAGGATCAAAATTTACAAAAGTTGCATACATTTCAACTAATAAGCAAAATTCGCTGCAAATGACCAGAAAGTAATCAGAAGTAAAGGTTAAAACTTTGTATTTCTTGAGACTTCCAATCATCCTGGAAGTTAGTCAATTAGCTCTCACAATTAGCACAAGTGTACAGCAACTCTAAAATCTCAAGTAAAATATACAAATAGATGAACGTGCTTGAACCAAAATACAGTTAACAGACACAAGTGATTAAAGAAACAAATCCCCTCCTTTGAATCATGGCACCCTGTGCAGCCTGCCAATGTTTAATCATTCAGGTGCAATGGGTACATCTGGAGAAAAATGTGCTGATTAAGTTAGTAATGGATGTCAATATGATTTAATGACAATTGATACCTCCGCGATGTTCTTGCAGCTAAACCTCAACATAAGACCGTGATAAGACACAAAGTTAAGATTATATGGAGTTATGTACAGTACCTTGCAGGATTCCTGCCAGCAAATGTTAAATGTATCCAAAGATTTACTTCATGAACACTTCACTGCTATGAGCATTTTCAGTGTCATGATTATTTACAATTCTTTTCCTATCACTTGCTCAGGATTACTGCCAAAGTGTTTGCCATCGATCAATGAGACAAAACATTTTAAAAACAAGAGACAAAATATTGTAAAAACTAATGTTTCCCTACCTGATTGGCCATACTGCACACTGGGCACAATCTCAATAAGGCTGTCTAGGGTCTCATAGAGGCAAAGGTAGTCCAGGCTAGGGTAGTGGGGCAGTCGGGGGTTCAGCCTCCGCCGGGCAGAATGCTTCACATCACCTAGGTCAGCAGGAGCCTCTTTCAAGATGCTACCAAAACAAAACAAACATTCAAATGCCAGAAAATGTCAATTATAGAGACATTCCGACATCTAAGTGAAAGATATACACAATACCAAACATGCCTTGATTGAAAGAACCGTTCCTCTTGTTGCAAAGCTTTCAACATTTAAGATTTTACCATCTCATTACAGTACACATTCAAGCACACTACAAGAGCTCTTCTAAGTAATCGTGCATCATCATCAAGAATTTATAACTTCATTTACTGAAGGTTTACACCCACACAAATGACTGTTTGATGGCTACTCTAATCTGACAGGCAACCTTCACTGATGCTCTAGTATTGCAGCCAGGCCTGCGGCCCAGTAAAGACAGCCTAGATTGCGCAGTGTTGCGTAATTTGCTTTGTTCCCGAAATTGGCCCAGTGGCATCTTTTCAAATGCGGCCGGATGAGTGTGCAGCGGTACTGTATCGCTCATCGCTGGAGTGCTGGAGCACTTTTGTCCACAGTGATAACTGTGGTATACTGTTTCAAAACAATGACAGATTACCTCCGCTAATGCCAGCTGAAAAATGATGGTAATTCCCAGCAGCAGGTTTTTTGTTCCAAGTACAGTCTTTTGTTACAAGGCCCAGCCTCTTTGTCTGATTTCGGGCAGCCCGGCTATTTATACAAAACCAAGGAGTCCAGTATCGGAAACCCCAACACCAAGTGGTTAACACAGTGGGTGAATTTCCATATTTGAATTTGAACATACATGTACCTTCTGAGTGTGTGTATGAAATACCGCAATGTATTGGCAATGTCAGTCCCTGTCGGCAAGGGGGCTATGTTGTGCAAGATCCGGTTCTGGTAATCCGTCAAGTTACGGATTTTAGCCGAAACTGTCAATGAGAGAAAATTGCAAATGACAAACAAAATCTTACATGAAACCTGCGTAAATTGGTGAAAAGGAAGATGTGCATTGTACACGTATACAGGTAGATAATGAATTGAGTCTTTACAGAAGATGGTGCATAAATGATGTACGTATTGATTCAGTAGATTTTTTGTCACTAAGCTGAGTGACCCCTTGACTTTTTCAGAAACTGGCTTTTTTGGGGGGGTAAGAGTTCCATATATGAAAAACGCTAATTTTCCCTTCAAATGTTGTAACAGCGGTCAGAAAGTGATAACGTCCTAAAAAGTGAAATTTAGCAGAGAAAATGTCACAGCATTTACTTAGAAAACACTTAGATTTAATCAAACAAGTCTTCAGGTTTGTTTACTGGGGCATGAAGAGTTGTCCATACATAGAACTCTTTCCTTTTTTATCATGTGCTATTTTTGTCCAATCATAATCCACAAAGTAAATACCTGGATCATATAAATGTAACCACAAGGGACACTATATACGCACTGGATCTTTTAAACGTGTTACATGTACTTACACTGTTCTGATTTGGTAGACATTTCAAAGTCACATTAATGGAAACAAGGCAAGAGTCTACTTCACTGTTGCATACTTCAGGACGGAACCAACCACTCCTAGAATATTACAAAACAAAATCTAACCTAGAATATCAAAAATGACACATACATGTATTGTACACAATGGTGTTGCGCAGGTGTGACAGGTGTGATCACAAGTTGGGCATAATACATTGTACATTTGATCTCCATTTATACCAGTAAAGTGTACCTCTATTCTCTACAATAATCATTATTCTTTCCATTTCAACCATATTCTTTTATTTAGATCAAAGGTTTCCGCTTTTGTTTTTTTCTCCTGGATTTAGGCCTACACGCAGGCCTATTCACAATTTCACTAATGATGTGACATAAATGATGGGTTAAAAGTTAATATACATGTACATGTCCAGTGTATATGTTCAACGCAATTTTGAAACTTTTGTACTCCATCCTCAGTTGATTTGCCTTGGAATAAAATCCATTCATCAACTCAGGGACCGATAGACTGCGCGGACGTGCTGAACATGCTCAGCATCATTCATACTCATAGCTACATGTAGGCATGCTATAATCCTGGACAAATCTCGTTGGGCCTCCAACCCCCCAGACCCTTTCAATGTTGGGTCTATGCACCAGGTTTGCACTTCAGCTGGACATGACAACGCTGACTAGCAGAGTGGGGGAGGGAGCTGGAGAGAATATGGCTATTGCCAAGTGTCCCCACAATTTTGTCCAGGATTGGCTGGGTTTACACAGGCTTGTTTATGTATGTCATGTATGTGTGGGGAGGGTCTGGTTATGGTGTACCCAAAAATTCTCTCATTGGCCAATTTGAATTAACACTAAGTTGAAATGAACATCAAATGCGTTGAATTCACCTTCAAAACATCACGAGCATTGTCATGATTACACTATCATCTCCACCTTCAACCCAACAGAGCCCATAGGATGCTCTAAAATAAAGGGGCGCGTACACGGGATGCACACAAGGCACATTGCCAACATATCATTGAAAAACTTGAGTCTCTTTCCTTTTTTTTTTTTACGGTTGTCACAGATCATCATTGCATTTCTCGACGAAATGATTGAATAACTAAAAATCAGAAATGCCACACGATTTTTTGGTGTGTCCAGTCCTAAATGGACACATGTTTAAAAAGAAATCTATTTTGTACAGATATCCTTCAAAATGCTGTGGTGCATCGTCTACGATGTACTCCTGCAAACATACATGTATATTCTACAATGCAAACCCTCAAAACTGTGGTGTCTGATGTCTGCCCCGCTCCCATAAAAACAGAGCATGAACAGGGATTTTGTGGTGGTTGTGTACCCATAGAAATGCTGCTCCATTCCTTTCAAGAGTTCTATGTTTGGTAGCTTACACACCTACGTACTTTGTACCAAAAAAAGGCCAAAACCACGCTGATTTTAAATAAAAGGTGCATATATTTCCCGATCAGCATTCGAGAGTCATGCAGTTTACATACAGTGTATGTACATGTGAAGACAAGCCGTTACCAAATGGTTGACTACAGCTGCAATCGATACGCAAGGTATGGAAATTGGCTGCTGCCACTTTCCGACTGGGGCAGCGCGGACATCCGGGAGTTTCAGAAAATTGCGGATACGTGTACACGTAGCAACCACACCACGCCAATGAAAACAACTGCAACGAGCAGGCACCCACATATGTACTGATCAAAGAAAAGATTGTGCAACCTGATCCTCAGACTGGCTGGTGTATGCGTACGTCACCATGGTCACTATTTTCACTGACATGGTGTCTGCCATTTTGCGAGAATCCCAGATGTCTACACTGTTCCACAGGCCTAAGCCTATGTGTGTGTAATTCTACTTCGCCATAACTGGACTGACTTGTTGAAATGGCAGTTGGCTGCTGCACGCTGGGGGTCACAGTGACCAATCACAGGGCTCATTATTTATGCTCAAATGGCACTGACCGGGGAGTGGGGGAACGGGACGGAGAGCATATGGCTATAACGTTCGGCCTAGGCCCTAAGCCTTATTACTAATACTTTTGCAAAATGATAGAAAGGCACTGTGGGAAGGAAAAGGGAGCAAACTGCCCTGTTTTCCTTCCCACAATGCCTTTCTACCACTGTGCAAAATTACCCATGCTGTATTAGCTACAAGTACAAGCCTAAGGTATTGCCAAGTGTCCCAGCATTGTCCAGGCCTCATCTGACTCATGTCATCGTGGCATTGGGAACAGGTCAACTTGTACCTTGGACAGCTCGTACCATCAACTCAACATAAATGTACCAACTCATACCTTTGCCGGGTCACACCTTGGGCAACTCATACCTCCAGTAAAATAATGGTTTTCCATAGCCATAAGAATAAATTGAAGTCCCCCCCAAAAAACCCAGAATTTAAAGTTTAGTAAAGTCCCTCCCCCCACTAAAAATGTTCATCAAATAAAAAAGGAAGTTAAGTTGGTAAACGGTCAGGTTGTTCGACATCAGTCACGTAAACCGATGGCCCCAACGCCCGCGTCAGGTACTAGGTAAAAAATCATGCTGGCACTCGAGATCTTTCCAGGAGATTTATGAAGATTTTTCCTTGAAGTGTTTGTCAAATATGATCTTCATCATGGTGAAAAGGAAGAACAAGAAAGTTACAAATGAATTGTGAACATGAAGGTACGAGTAGTCTTAACTCATGGTACGAGTTGTCCAAGGTATGAGTTGTCCAAGGCACGAGTTGCCCATGGTAAAAGTTGTCCAAGGTATGAGTCATCCGAGGTATGAGTATTTGTCCAAGCTATACCTACACGGCGCAGCACGTCACGCATCTCGACCGATATGTGTTTTCAGGTCACAGCAGCAGCCAGGACAGTCCCGCGACGAAAACAACACAAGATGTCATCCCCCACCACCAAAAATGGTCGAGCCAAGATGTGAAGCAAGCGCTCACGGTCATTGGTGGGTTTGACGCATGCGCAGTCTGATAAACACAAACGGCATGAACGGAGCAACAGTCAACGGGAGGAAGCGCGAAATTGGTGACCATAAATCTAATTATTTTTTTTATATACTTTGTCTCACGCTCTGAAACTTGGTTATCCTGCTTTTTAGAAGTAGGCCTATAGGCCTAGATGTAGATTAGGCGTAACTGATTAAGCAGGTTTGCTGACGGGAAAATTTGATTTAGGCCTACGCCTAATAGCTTTCTTACATCTGTGAACCATTTCACCACAAAAATTCAAATCCAAAACCCCACAGCATTACGACGCCATTGTGGCATTACCCTCAGTAATGAGGCCAAATCACTTCTTTCCACTCGGGCAGTGCCCTTGAATTGGGGCCCTAGCCCCACTAGTGTGGCACGGACTCTCACTCCCGCTCCATCCTTAGCCACACATCCGTATACGTAATTTTGTGTCGGCGTACTGAAAATTTTCGGCGCACCCACTTATCATCGTGGGCGCAATTTCTTTTGCACACAGAGATGATCCTTAGCCTCTCTTCCTTCTTAGCGCCATTTATTGAATGATTCCACTCACGTTGTTCTGGTATTTTCCGGTCTTTTTGCCTTCACCCATTTAATCTCACGGGCTCGCTCTCACAGTCGCCATCTTTAAAATAAGGTCGTTGAACATTACGTCACTTGACCCCTCATCGTCTCAAACTGGAAAATACCAGAACAACGTGAGTGAAATCATTCAATAAATGGCGCTAAGAAAGCAGAGAGGCTAAGGATCATCTCTGTGTGCAAAAGAAATTGCGGCCACGGTGATAAGTGGGTGCGCCGAAAATTTTCAGTACGCCAACACGAAATTACGTATACGGATGTGTGGCTAAGGATGGAGCGGGAGTGAGAGTGCATGCCACACTACTAGTGGGGCTATTGCTTGGGGACCAAGCCACAGAACATGTAGAACGAGCCCAGACATAACAAGGGCATAACTTCTTATCGCAAACACTGCACGGATGATTTTGCACAATGGTAGAAAGGCATTGTGGGAAGGAAAAAGGAGCAAACATTGAACCTTTTGCCTTCCCACAATGCCTTTCTACAATTATACAAAATTACTCATGCAGTAGGCCTAGGCCTAATTGCGATAGGCCTACGGCATGTAAGGCTTATGAACTGATGAACAGATTATGAAGGGCCTCAGGCTCAGAACATCTTCATGGAACAGGCCTATACTGTTAAATTCTGACTATCTTCCACGTATACTCACTTTTTGCTTTGAAAACAGCCAACACTCTGACATTCCGGCAAAATCTCTGTTCACCATTTCTCTCAGTCTTGTCATTATTTTTTCACTGACCTCGATTTGACCGCGTGTGACAGATCGGTCTCGTTCAAACTATATGTACTTATAAGTTATTTTAGTCCCCATATAATAAATTTCGTACAAATTAAAAATCTAAATAATATTTATCATTTAAAAATAGTATTTTTATCAATTTATTTTAACTAAAAATTAGCAAAATAATAGATAATACATCAATAAATATATATAAGTTATATTAATTGATTGTCTTGTCGAAGAAAAAAAATTTGGCCCGCTTTGTAGTTCGCATACTTTACATAGTTAACATTTTCTTGCATGCTGTGCACACAGGCGCTCCTCCTCAGGCAAATGCTAGAACGTCAAATGGTGGTAAAAGCGCTTTGTCACAGCAGATTTTGAAGTAATTTAGTGATTTCTCAAAATAAAAATGGTTTCAAATCTCCCTTGAAGATCTGAAGTTATGCCCTTAATATAAATGTTCTTTTCCATGTCAAACCATGGAGGAGCTCATGATGGTCAAACGTTTCGCACGCTTTTCCCTAGCCCTGGCCAGTTCGAGAATCATATATTATATGTTAATACCCAGATTAAATCAATATGTCGGCCGACCGCTCGTATACCATACTCTCTTACCGCACCTCTGTTGTGAATTCCCTTATCAGTTTAGTGAAGTTTGGAGTGTTCAGGGTGAACAAGCTTTGGGGGAGTGGTACGGGTGGCGTTTTCTTTAAGGAGTTGAAAGCGCCAGCATTTCAGAAACGGTTCTACTACCACCTTCTGGGGAGGGGGTGAGGATTTTTATCCAATGAACTGTGAACGTTGTACGAAACTGGGTGGGATCTCCGCCTCGGCCAGATGCATGTAAAGCTTCTGGTAACCGGGACAGAATGAGAAAAGGTTCTGGACTATTTTTCAGGAAAAAAAATGTGCAGATTGGGTGATTACTACGCAAGGAATGAATGATGGGGTCTTGATGATATGAAGTCGTGAAGACTTCATAAACAAGCGATGTTAAAAATTCTTATTAGGGTACATTCGTCTGATTCATTCAAATTAACAAGTGAGAAGTAGCATAATGTTACAAATACATGTATTTAAACTCTATAGTGGCGTCATAAACTGTCACCAGCTAGTAATTTAAATTTTGAATATTTATTTACTTCTTTATGTCATGCATAAAAGTGGCTTTGTTTATATCAAATTATATTTGGAACGTGTGATACGTCATGATGACATCATAAAATATAAAAATGTTTTGAAGAAAATACGTTTAAGGGAAGATATCAATATGTTTTTACGCGTAACTGTAAACATTCATTTGGATTTCCTCCAAAAGTACATGTACATGAAAGTGGTTGTCGTGTGTACAAAGATGAGAAAACAGCCGTGGTGGAGGGACGGGGGTATGCGCTCCCCAACTAAATTAAATGCAAGGGCCTTCGGTAAACCTTCGGAAATTGTCATCTTTGGGATCTGTCACGTCATTATGTTATTCCATTTTACTCATTGTTTGCATAATATTAGGTGCGATTACTAGAGCAAATCTGTACATGTAATTTGCTAATTATATTACAATAACAGAGCAGAGCTATAGCTTCCATTATGTTTGTGCACAAACTGATGGAGGGAGTTCCCCACTTCGCGCTCGGCGGTCGTCTGGCACTGTGTATCCGGCGTACCTCCCAACCTGACTCCACCCCTCCCCCTTGAAGCCTTTGACACCTGCATGAAATTTGTATTCTGCATCATGCGTTGACGCATCGTCCCCGCTGTACTGGTATTCATCAAACGCACAGTCGTGTAATGAAAGGAGGAGGGACCAGTGAACCAAGCCCATGCAGCAAGCTGTCGCCGCGCCGCACTCGTAATAAACGGGAGAAAACATATGAAGTGCATCGCAGGCAAGTCAAGAAAATGGCAGCACCGCTTGCGATTTTCGACGATCAAGGCGATCCACACACCCCAAGCACGGAAGAATGGCCGGAATTTATCGAGTTCAGGGGCTCCTCTGCAGATGACATCAATTCTAATGGAAATGCCTTCCCGGTTTTGTCGATAAAAGAGGAAATATGCCCGGACAATTTTAATGAACGAACCATGTCAATCGAGGATTTGGTCAACAACTTTGACGACAAACTCGCCGTGTGCTTCAGGAATTACAACCTGAACACGGAAAGAATTGCACCTGTCAAAATTCTCACACAAGAGGAGGTTATGAAAAATTGCAAGTGAGTATGATTTGGTAAATACATGTAGTAAGTAACTGTAGCGGAGGGCCTGCAAATGGCTTCCTCTTGGATAGCCAATTGCCTGAATCACGATCATGATGGTCTGGCTTTGCCTGGCATGCTACATCATGTACATGGAGGCCCTTGGCTACCATCATCCCTTTCCCCAACCCAAGAACTGTCTATACGGTAGGGCTCGTCGTCCGCTGTGCTACCGAACGAACCCTGCACCAGCAGCTGGGGGTGGCCCTGTGTCATGCTGTTGAATTCTCCAATATTGCATGGTTGTTGTGCCAGTATCTTCATGGTTGATGTTGCTTATCAAATATGTTCACAGCAAGCACTGGTCAGCTGGTACCCCAGAAATTTGGGGTTCATCGTCTGCTGTGGACAACGAACCCCAGACTTCTAGGGATACATACGTACAGCAGGCCGTCAACAGAACAGTCATTTTCTGTTGATCATTACACATGTACATGTACAGTAAACTGAATTTAAACCTCCAACACTTTTGAAGTTTGTTTCATTAACCACATTTCATGTCCCCTTGCAGGCATGGTTCAGCTCATAGGCCTAATCAAACATGTAAACTGCATAATTTTTTACGGCTTCTCAGGATTTGCAATGAATCCGTTTATCGCACTGACAAGATCTCCAGGGCAACGGTAGGATCCCCAAGAAAAATACCCATTTTGGGAGACATTCTTCCTTTTAGAGGAAGGATATTGTCTCAGTATAGAATTTCTTTAGAAAGGAACTTCTGCAAGATTAGGGGTAGTCTCTAAGTTCTGATGCACCACATGGATGAGTTACCATTATTTATGATTATTGCGACAAGTCCAACTTTGTGTTCACAATTGCATTCCCTTTCAGATAATGTGCCTTACATGCTTTCATTACTTGAACTGATGTTTAAACGATGTTACCGAACAGTGGCATTGTTTAGTGCCGAAAAATACCCACTGGTGATCAAGAAATACCAAATACACATACATGTACACTGTACTGTGTGGAATTTTTATACCACGGTATTCTTGCTAATATGCTTTGAAAATTAAGAGAAACCATTATATTGTCGTATTTCACTCTGGTTCTTTGTTGTACAAATCGTCGGAGACACCATGAACTGACACCCAGTGGTGCGCGAAGTGATCCAATTTGTCCGCATTTTAGAGAACTGAGGAATTTTCGTTTCACAAACTGGCACCCAGTACAGTGCGGCACTTTCAGCACGCACTCTGTGCATTTAGGTTTTCACAAACTGACTTCGATCTCAATTTTACCAGTTAAAACGACTTTTCATTGAATTTTTGTGCAATGCAACAAGTACTAGGCCCTATACAGATGGATTAGATTCATATCAAACTTTTCCAAGCATTTTTCTTCGCGCTGTATTGTTTTTACGAGCTTGGGTGTCAGTTTGTGAAAACGAAATTGTTTACGTGGTTTTCACGAACTGACACCCACTTGCGGATGAGAGTCAGTTCATGATGTCGGTGAGGAAATCATTAAGTGTCATGTCTGCATTGTCACTTGGACTTGGTAACATGAAACTTTAGTAACTGCCAACCTTCCAGCCATTTAGCCTTTGAAGTTTCCTGTCCCCACTACATGTGGTTAAGGTGTACATTAGCTTTTAGAGAGTCCAACAGGGAGTCAGAAGTACATGTACATGTTCTTGTTGGCATTCTCAGTGAATGTCCCTGCTGCTTTTTTGATGCACGCTTAATACCCACTTAATTGTGATATTAGTGATCAAGAATTACAATACTATCCAATTCAACACGTAAAGTACATTTTTACATGTTCATGTACATGTATGTACTATTCTAGGCCTACACATATTAACGATCTAAGGTAGAAAACCCGGCTCTATGACTCATGGCATGGAGATTTGCTAGTACATATATTTTTACTGTGTACATGTTTCTGTGCCATTTGAAGCCATAGAGCATAGTCCAACACAAATCCTTTTTGTGCCAACTGATGACCACTTATTGTGAGCCTACAAATGTATGGCCCAGTACAAGTGCTCGCCCACTTTCTGAACTGTGGATCTAACCTTAAACAATTTTACAGAGACTTTACCTTCCACTGCATCTTAAATGGACATTGTATCTTACAGCATCCTACATTGTAAATGTGGGCTTATATTTTACATAAAGTGTACTTTTGAGCAAGGAAGGAATGTTTAGTTACCATTTATACAGTTCTGTCTTTTTCTCATAATTAAATGCCGTTGCATTGGTCTCTTGTAACTTGTAATTGACAGCTGCGGAGATGGTCCCAACTGTGGTACCAGTACATTGGACTTGGTGAATAGCTGGTCTAACTGCAGCACTAGACTGGTATAAATACATTTACATGTAGATGGGATTGTTCAACTTCACAAGCTACTGTAGTTGGGATTGTCTCAAGTGTGCATGTAGCTGAAGCTTACGTGTATTGATTAAAATGTAATGTCAGTATACATTAACATAATGGTTTTCATCAAGATGACTAATAAATTTCTGCATTGTGGTCAAGTTACTCTGTAATTCTGTGTCATTACCCCCTCTGTGATGCAAATCAAAGTGCATGCATGTACATGCACATATAGTATACATGTACACATGTACATGGTATGTACATGTACCTACATGTATTTATTGATTTTGAACTGCATACATGTACATGTATACATGTACATGGTATGTACATGTACCTACATGTATTTATTGATTTTGAACTGCATACATGTACATGTATACATGTACTTCTTGAATCTCATTCATCATCTTTCCCCGTCTTGTTGCACCACATCTTTGACATTTTATCAATTGATAAAAATGTAATTGCCACAAAATTAAATTCTGTGAGAGTTCCTCACTTCCCTGTCATTGTCAAAAAGTCTGATGTTTCCGGTGCACGTCACAGTGGCACTGCTGTTGTCCCTGATATTCAGCACATCCCATAATGCACTTTTGTGCCTTGAGGTGATGTCTGTTGACCTTTCAGCCACTGCCATTCCCACTGGATTATCAATGCCCCAAGTGTCCGCGTTGCACTGTTTCATAGCCACTAGCACAATGGCCACCATTTCCTTGCCGCCCGTATCACTATATGGTTTGTGCCACGCCAAGGGGCAACATTGTTTTGATGAAAAGGAGTCTCAGGAACTGTGAGGAAAAGAAAAGGAAAGAAACTCTCAGGAGTCGGGATGCATGCCTTTGAAGAGTGACCGGAGATACAGAATTTCGTAGTCAGAGAATGCTACGCGTGATTTTTTTAATTTAGGTGTCCCCCGTGGGCAAATTTTCATCAAAACAAAATGCTTTTGTGGAAGATGGAGTTGTATTATCTGGTGTCATGGGTGTGAAGAAAATAACATGTTGGTAGAGGTTGAAAGTACATGTAAAAGTTTTTAACAACATGCTCTTAAGTCAGCATGCAGTGAGCATTTGGATTAAGTCAGCTTTTGATGTGCCATATGTGTACATACATGTACTCTGTAAATGTATATGTACGTGTACATGTTCTAGTATACATGTACATCACATGGAATGAAACTACTAGTACATATACATATTTGCATCAAAGTCACATGGGATGAGGTGGCATATACCAGTACCTGTAAAGGTTGCCCAATGAGTCATAATGGCTGAATCCATTCACAGTCGATGATGAAATAATGAAAGGTCCAACACCTACCAGTACATGTACGTGTACCTGTACTAGACATAATGTTTTTAATGATGAGCACCTGTAATTTTGTTAAACTAGCACACAGTGTAACAATTGATACAGTGGTCACAAATTCATGTACAAATACTGTACCACACAGTGCATAGACATGATAGAACTTACCTGTACCAGTACATGTTTAAATTCCACATGTAATGGGTACATTCTTTGCATCAATTTGGCATCCTACGAGTATACATGTACATTTAGCAATACATGTACCGCACACGTACATGTATACATGTACCTGACACATTTTATATTATCATACATGTACCATGGTCATACATGTACATGTATACAGTGAATTTTATTTGTTGTGAATTGATTACGTGAGATGCTACAACCGCGCATGTATCATTCATCGTTGAACGCACTGGTGATATGGCCAGGATGGATAAGAGTGATCTTTCCCACAGTCAATGTGTCGTGTCTACTGCATTGTAATTGTGTATTATTGGGTACAAGGTGGGGGGGATAGCCATGCTGGTACTACGCGCCAGTTACTGTAAGAGATATGCACTGTGTGGGGAACATCAAAGCACTGTCTGTTCGCATGTGCTACTGTTTTCACTGTGATCATGACAGAGACCCTGTGTGTGCACCCAGCAATGGTCATGGAACATGAGTATGCTCTGATCACTGTTTCTGCTGCCATCGTCATTGCTGTATATTAAACGTTCATGCCACTGTCTCTTCTCATCTGTTCTTCAATCTTTTCAACACTTTTCAATGAAATTTGGGGTAAATAATGTCTTGAAATTTAATCAGTGGACAAAAAACCCAGTTCTTTATGAATCCCAGGCTGGTAAACTAGGTTGTAATAAAACTTAGATTTCTTAGATTACATCATTTACTGTTCGAGTGTTTCGATCTGTCAAGTGTTTTAATTTATTTTGCAAATGAATTTGCATGTATGCAAGACCAATCCAGTGAAATCTACTGTGTAACCATGTTACCGGTATAACAAAACAGTTGCTTCCTGCAGTGATGGGGTCCATGGATTTGTACACCTGAGGGAGTAAATGGCACTCTGGGCGAAGCCAAAAGTGCCATTTGCTCCCTTGGGTGTACAAAACACCATGGACCCTACATTGTACATCGCAGGCAACAATTTTTAAATAATAATAATAATTTATTGCGCTTACGGTGCATTGTGCCCCCTCCATGATCAGCCTGTTCAAGAGCGCAGTACACACAAAGTAAAAAAATTCCAGATAAATTTGCATAGTAAAAATAAGCAAGATATGTAATTAATAAGTGCCTAAAAATACAACAGCAAGCAAACAAAAATTCATTGGGATACCAAATAAAAATAACAATTACCCATGACATATAACATTACACACAAGTGTACTATAGCATGCCCCTAGACTTTCACAGTAGTCATGAAACAGGAACCACACCCACTGTCAGGCAGTATAACAGCAAGGCAGCGATAAAAACCTGCAAACAAGGGGAATTTTATCTATACAGAAGAGTTACAATAGAACTAAACAGATACACATATTTAAAAACCACACTACATTACATGCCACCAAATGCTTGCCAAAAAAGAAAAGTTTTGAGTTTAGTTTTACAAAGACTTTGTGTGTTCACATTTCTAATGCCAGCTGGTAAATTGTTCCACAGCGTAGGAGCGGCTAAAGAGAAAGTACGGCTACCTATTGTAGCCAACACTTTGCTAGTAGGATTTTCTTGAGGTTGTAATGACGCTGAGTTCTGACAGTAATTAACTGGCTTAAATATATGGAAGATACATGTAGGCCGTGTAACATATAAAAAACCATGAGTAAAATCTTAAAATCAATCCTAAACTTAACAGGAATAAGCGTTAAGCTGAGGATAAGCGTTACATTGCACCATCGGTGAGAATTCGTAACCAGCCGAGCTGCAGCATTTTGAATCCTATGTAACTTGGACAACTGGCAATTTGGCAATCCATAGAGTAATGCATTTCATTAATCAAGACAACTGGTTACAATTGCGTGGATTAAAATTGTAAGTGATCTTGTTGATAAATATACATTTAATGTTATGAAGATGATTGAAAGCAGCAGAGGAGACTTTTGAGTGTACATTGACAGATTTGAATCAAACCATGAACCAAGATTCCTAACAACAGCAATGGAAGGACTATTGATCTTAGACAATTGTTGTTTCATCCCAAGACAGATAAACTGTGTTTTACTTAACATAACATAAGTCTGTTATGAAACATCCAAGCTCTAACATCTCTAATACAACTTTCCATCGCGGAGATAGCTTCCGTTTGATTGATAACACTATTAGGCTTAAACAACAAATACAATTGTGTACCATCTGCATAACAGAGTATTGGATACATTGTAAGTGGTATTGAATGACATCAAACAGTCCTTAGGAGTACGGTACACAGTGAATAACAATGGTCCGAGACGAGACAAGAACCTTGTGGTACGCCAGACGTGAGATTATGTTTGTCCATTGTGTCACCCCGTATAAGAATATATGTTGACTTCTACTGGATAAACACTGTACAGGTACGATGTAAACCATTCAAGGGCTAGACCAGATATGCCAAATTTAAATGTAATATTGCAACATCAGCACTTTCCAATAAGTTTCCAAAGTCCAGTGATTTGAGCATGTTATCTTTCCCCTGAATAGTCATTAAATACTTTAAGTGCCACCTGATCAAATGGCATGCATCAGACATGCACATCATTGGGATTGCCTAGCAAGTCTTAAGTGACAAGGTATCACAAGATGAATTACATGTATGAATCTTGCTACATGTGCATACTTGGGTTGTCACATTATTGGAATTTTTGCCTGCCTGAGTACTGTACAGTACATTTACATGTTTTCATGTACATACATATATGAAGATGGTTAAATGTACATGTACACGTGAATTTGATGTGTTGATTATTTGTGTTTTAACTGTAGCTGCTTTTGACATGTACAGGTACATGCAGGTTGTGTGCGATAGGAGGATTGTAAGGAATGATAATTGCTTTTCTCAATCCTCCAGAATCTTCCATCAGGATGGATTGATTTTGAAGGATTGAAGCAGTGGTCATTATCCCTTCCTAAGAACACACTTTGGACGACTGAGGTTGTGCTATCCTGGAGGAGGTTGAGGATGTGGAAGGATGGAGGGTGTATGGTATACAGGTCTAATACTACTAACCGAAAGGACCTCAACATACACGCACCATCATGCAGATGAAACTAATAATTTGGGCACTCAGCCTTTGCTCTATATAGTTGCTTAATTTTGGCTGTTATATTTGTCAACAGAATATGGAAGAAAGTGACAGATAACATGGGCCAAGTCATGCCTCTAGACTGGAAGAACTCACACACGCGGAAACTGCACATGCCAACACTCAACTTATGTACCAAGGTATGATTAAATAGGAGTGCTCCCTTAATCACAACCAGCTAATTTTTTGTCTGTAAAAGCCATGTTGCCTAATGGAAATTTAAGGCATATTGCCCTTAAATATCACCTTCCAAAAGCTGAGCATGTTGAAGGTTTTCCAGAACTTTGGGTAGTCTCCTGACGACGGACAGATACTGTCTGAAACGTTGAGTACCACTGGGTTCTTTTCAGAACCCCACATACATGTACATGTACTCAAAAAGAGAGATATCCATGGTGCTACTGCAGACCAAGAGAATCTAGTTTACTTGCTACAGTACCTCCACCATGAAAAGTATCAAATCTCAACTTTGGGTTTGATTTATGATGTGTTGTTACTTTTGTTCTGTTTGTGATTAATTCTTGATTGCTTTTTTTTTTCACTGCCAAATCTTTCAGTTGTGTAATCAGTGACAGGGATACATGTAGGTATCCACTCCGAGCAGAACAAAAGAGGGCGTGTTTGTAAATGAAATTGACGGTCCTTTTGGTACCAACTCACCACATAGGCGCGCAAGTATATGCGCGTTTGACGCAGAGCACGCTGAATATGCACAACTAACTTATTCCTGAATGTATAGTCTATGTGTACAGAACACGTGCAAGAACCCAGTTGTAACCATCTGTCTTTCTTTCACTGATTTGGGGTGCAATTCAGCTCGAGGTGGATAGTACAGTACCCGTACATGTACTTGTGATGGGTACGTCTCCCTGTATTTAATTTTCTTTTGTCAAATCTTGCACTCGAGTTTGCAGTCTTGGTAAAGATTTTTAAAAGGGAATTATCAAATTTTTACTGTGTATCAAACAAAAGGGTGATCTGTTTTATATGTTGTATTATGTTCCCATAATCTTCTCTTCAGATGTACAATACCGGTATGTACTGTACAGTTTTGTCAAATGTACAAATGTACGTACATATGTATATGTGTCTCAATGAATTTCTTTTACATCATTCTCATTTTCTGTTTGCTGTTTACTCTGTCACATGAGACACTTATACATTGTACATATACCCTGTAATTCCCTTCCTATGTGTGTTTTGAGTGTGAGCGGCCATTCAATAAGCACAGTCTGTGGCTCTTCATGATTTTGATACCCCGCACAGATATTGACCATCAGTGGATACAAAACAGCTCCTTCTGTGTCCATGCATCTCTGACGCACTTGGGTCTAACCGTCTTTAATTTGATCCCAAACCCTATAAAAAAACAGCACTCAGAATGTATGGATGCCTTGCACTGTAGTTATTGTGTAACTATAAGAGTGTGGTGTTACATAGAGGCTGTACATGTTTGGTGGCTTTCAGTCTTTGCAATTTGATGTGAGAAAATTTGGTTCGTTCTAGTCCATGTTACTAATACATTAGGTTGAAGACAAAGCGCTACTTCAGCTGCCCTTTTTTATCCCTTTTTTGGATACATTATATCGTAAAGTTATCCTGCTTGTACTGTGCATACATGTACACGTACCGGTGCATGCACATAATGCACAGATTTGCATGCAAAATTTTGTATTTTATTGTACAAGTATTTATATACTAGTATTCTGTAACCTACCGGTAAATCTTAAAGTCATGCAAAAAGTACATGTGCATACATGTACATAGGACATTTTACAAGGTTTTGCTTTGTGCATTTTGTACAAGTCTGTCATTTTTTGCAGGCTTATGCCCCTTTTTTTGTAATGTAAAGATTTTGTAGTAATTATTCTGGAACTCATGTACACGTACCGGTGCATGGACATGTAAGTACTGTACATGTAAATGAAATGATACCCTCAATGATGTATGCGTGTACATTCAGCCGCACTGTCATACTGCCACCTGCTCATTACCTCAGGTGTTCCATACTTAATTGAAAGTAACTTGATCGTGGAATTATTGATAAAGTATTGGCAAGTTTGAATCAGTGCAAACAATTTTTTTTCTGTCTCCCTCACTCTCTCTCTCTCTGTCTGCATTTGACTAGAAGAGGAATGGTGACAATCTGGACTTGCCTGAGGACCATGAACTGACCCAGTGTTTTGACATGCATTCCATGGTTTTGTCCTCTACACCACCCGAAGACCAAGACCCAGTGATTACAGCAGATCGAGTGATTGAAGAAATTGATGAGATATTCCAGGTGAGACATAGAGGGAGATTCCAATTACATTTTGAAAGTGTACATGTAGGGACTGCAGGAAGTAAAGGAAAACATGGTCCACATCCACTTTACATAATGAACCATGGGTAAAAATATACATGTTCATAGGAAAAGCATAAAGCCATTTTTTGGTGGCTACCGTCATGCACATTACATGTATATCAGCTGTGTTATTTTGAGCCAAAGCCAAGTGACGATAGACACAGCCTTTCTCTCTAATACATACATACACATACAGTATGCATGGGCATGACCAAGTGCAGTCTGTTTTCTATGCACAGTACAAGTACATATAGATGTTTTGTGTACATGTATACATTTACAGGTACGAGCACTCTACATGTGTTTGTACCTTTTTCTGTTAACTGGCAATGCAGAATGCTGCTCCCTTCTTTGATTCCTGAAATCTGAGACATTAAGACTAAAAGAGGCAATTATGCTCTTGTGATTTTATGAATACATTTCACATTTTTCAGTGAAATATACTGATGCTAGGTATGCCTTCATGTAATTGCACTGTTACATGTACGGTACATGTATGTCTGCGTTCACATGCATGTACCCTCTCAAAATCCACTAGCTCTCCATGAGGCATGCAGGATATGGAATTAACAGTTGCCTGGTTGCCCAAAGCATCATCAATCCATCCAAGCAACATAGTGAACCAGCACAGTTTGCATGCTTGGCTGGAAAATGTACATGTGGGCCAAATTAAAGGCACTGTTAACATTGCTATTGTCCGAATTAATCTGTTCATTTAATTCCCTTCAAATTGCAGCTTTACTTGTTTTTTTTCCCCCTCCAATCATGGTGATGGCTTGATGAGCTATCCCTATAACCTTGTCCAGCATGCTGTAAACCCAAACACTCCGTTGTATTGTGGATAAGCATAAGACAAAAAAAAATTAGTCTTTTCACTCATGAACAGTAGGCTAGGGCAACCAGCCAATTTTCTAACCTATTTCTATTTGTGGAAAACACTTAGTATATCACAGCTCCACACTCCCACCATAAACATCCCAAACAAACGTCTTGTGTGAAGACTACCAGTACTTGTACGGTAGGCTGGTTACCTGACTGGTTGGCTGCAATTCATTGCTCATGTCCACAGTCCTTTTAGAACTCTCAGGGCAGTTGAGGACAAGCATGTATTTTGTGCTTGTGTAGTGTGTGTACAAGTCTTCACAATGTTTGTTTGGTATACATGTAAATGTGTGTACAGTGTATTGTATGTACCCTATGTTGGAAACATGGAGCTGTAATATATTTTCTACGGACACGCCACTCAAGGACAGACCAGTACATGTACATGTATGGAAACCAAGCATACATGTATTTACATAAACATTATTCCGGACACAGAAATATGTGCACAAACTTTTCGCTACTTGAAGTGTTGTAAAAAGTTTGATACGACAGGAGAATAGATACCATGGATGTTCAGTGGCAGTGTATTGGTAAAGTGACATTAAATGCCTTACAAGACTTCCTAATGCATACTTCTCACTCGTAACACATGCAACGGGCCCCCTGTAAACTCCCCCTCCCCCAAACTGTGGCTGAGCGTCAAGTTCAATCTTCCTTTATCCTCACTGCCAAGGCCACGGTCACCGGACCACAGCCTACTGCATCTCTCGAGTCAACGGCTGTCTTGCCAAGTGGAAGACATTGGTGCCACTCTGTCTGTGACGTTTTCCGTTGTAGAGTGATGAATTTTTTTGTCAATGAACAGGGGCTGCAAAGACACCGTAGTAGTGTGCAAGGCACGGTTTATGATTTGCAAACATGTCTTCTTCTTTTCAGAAACTCACTTTTGAAATTGCAGGTGGCTGAAATGAGCTTGGATTAGTCCTTCTGCTTTTTTTTCTTGTGGGAAAGATATAAGATGAAAGGAGAAGATTCTGGGTTCACTTTAAAGGTGCCTTGTGAGACTAGGAAAGTTAGTTGAGATTTACCGGTATATATGCATTTAGTGCCATCATGTTGTATGTATATGTAATATCGTACTTGGGGAGATTTATAGATTAGACGACTGAAAACTTGAAATGTAACGATCAGCATTTATGACCAGAATATTACTACATGTACACCTTCAGAGTGTGCTACACGTATATGTACCGGTAGTACACGTGCACAGATTATCAGAGTATTTACACATGTACATGTATGTTCATACCGGTACGTACAGGTGTTTAATTTACACAATGTAATCTGAATTAGTCAACTACACGTGTGTAGCATTTTTAAATTATGTTTTAAAGCTGCATGTCTATAAATGCAGTCGTATACATGTATGTACATGTACATTGTACGTCTAAGATGGAAAGCTTGCGGTAAGCACCATGCAATATCTCTTTTTGAGTCTCCTGACGACGGACAGAGCACACTGTCCGAAACGTTGGGCCTCTCCGGTTCTTATCAGAACCACACAGACTCAAAAAGAGATATTGCATGGTGCTTACCGCAAGCTTTCCATCTTAGTCGTCTGTCACCATGAATAGCTTGAAATCCCATCTACATTGTTCGTGTATAGCTGTACATCACTTGCACACGTATGTTGTAGTACTGCCTTTTTCCCCCGTACTAAATGCCTATGTGCTTCTCTTCATCCAGGAGTAAATGGGTACCTGTGAGGGCAGACATGGTTGTTTAGCCATTTGTGCGAAATGGCAGCACCAGGCTAGTATACTCCCCAGGGAGCTGAGAGGGTTTCAGGAATGTTCAGATGATGTGTGAGCCCAATGTGCATGGATAATGATAATACAGCGCCTTGGGAATAGTTGCCTAGATAGATGGCGCTTTACAAGTGCTTGTTATTACTATTATCATTATTATTATTACTATTGAAAATATTCCATTTGTAAGCAGTGCCTGTCTTGCTGTGTTAATGTACATGTATGTACTGGTAAAGTGTAACTGGTATAGGCCATTCTTAAGATGCCTTCGCACAGGATGCAGTCTCTTTGTTTTTTCAGCAGACTACTCTCACTGGATAATTGTGCATTTTTGATCCCTGCATCTGCAGCTTTTGAAGGAATTACATGTACGGGTAGATGTGTCCTGTGTGCAAAATTCTGTAACTGATTTCTCTCTCTGGGTCCGTCAAGTACTCCGTATACATTGTATGTGTGCCATAAAACAGTGTAGAACTTTTCAGTGTACTGATACATGTACATGTACAGGGGCATAATAGGGAATCCCACATTTGGAAGGTCTTTGGTTGCTTCAGTTCATTTTATTCAAAAGCAAGTGCTTCAAGTCTAGTTACACATACACATGTGCTTGTACGTGTACATGTGCAGTGTATGTAGGTAACCACTTCTCTCTGAAGGACACGAAACTTAAGGAATCCCTGTCTTGAAATGCAGAGGACATTTAAACAAATTCCGGCAAATTTGAATGTACATGTAGTCATGGTAGTGCTGAGTATCGCCTGACTCAACTGTACTCATCCTCATGACTTAAATGATTCCCATTTAAGTTGTACGCACCTATGTACATGTACATGTTTGTATGTACATGTACTGTACATGTGCAAAATAGCCCATGGAGGTTGAGTGTGTGTCACCCTCAAACAGCCATGGGCTTCAGCAGGACACTGCAGCAAAAATCACTCCCTGACACTCTCAGACATTGCAAAGAGCGAACATGCACGAGAAAGTTTTGCATGAATCTTGAGCTAATGGCCACCATGGGTCAACATTTGTGAAGTCCAACTTTGTAAAGGAATGTGGAAACCGGTATGTTTAAATGTCGGTATCTTCGGCTGAAATTGACACCAAGAACGAGACAACATGGAATGTTACATGTACTGTCGGCAAGTGGTTAAGCAGTTTTGCAGGCTTAGATCACACACTGTATACTTTTTACAACTGGTTCCATGTTAATGTCAGCTTGGCACAGACTTTTAAGCATCTCCTTGAAATTTGGCCATGGGTTGGTTGTTATGATGCTTATGTGTACATTTACTTGCGCTGTGTACGAGTACATGAGCATGCATGGTTCTGTGCAGGGTACATGTACATGTACATGTATGTGTACATAAATGGCTCAAATGTAGATATTCCATCCAATAATACATACTTTTCCCTGCTCAGGCACTCACATACATAATTTGAACATCTCCCATGGACGCATCTCACATGTAAAGGGACGGAAAAGCCGATTGGCACCTGGAAGGTTGATTGCATATTGCGTCTAGAAACCAGATGCCAGGCTGTGAAAGGGGCCCACTCATGAATGGGTAACGAGGCTGAAATTGATTACTCTGCACGCAGAGAAACTGGGATGTCATTAAAGAAAGCACCTCATCAGTCAGGCTAAATTGCAACAATGCTGGGAATTATTTACACGTATACATTACAAGTTGACATACATTTTCATGATACATGTTACCTGCCTGCTACTTCAGGTATGTTGATGGGACAAGGGTGATTCACAATTCAAGAGTCACCAAGACGTTGCCGCAGAGGCCTTTTTCCCAGTACATTGTGGGAAAATCTAAATGGTCGACAAAGGTCTATTCATCATCAGCTGCACTGTGTGTGGGGAACTTCAAATTGTCCCAATACATGTATTTGTCTGGGATGAAGATCTGAAAAGCTTTTTTGAGCACTACATGCAATCAAGATGATGATTTTGAAGAGTAAGGAATGTCCATTGACATTTGCACAAAGCAATCACAGTGAGTCAGCCAAGTTTTTGTCAACCATAAACTTGCTAAGTGGCCTCTCTATGGCAACCCCTCAGTAGCGCACTGTATAGAGTACCAAAGTGACTACGTTACATGTACAATTATGTGTATAAAAAGCATTTGCGCAAGAACCAGCACGTGAACCAACACGTGAATGCTCCTTTGCACTGCACTTTCTGCAGTTCAAACTTCGGTTCTCTGTTATTGGTCACCACTACTTTTATTCACATGTAAGGTACATGTATGTGTTGTCCCCACAGTGTCTATGGGACAACTTATTAACTATAATGTACATGTTTACATGTTGTGATTGTTTCTTGATATGCCCCATCGTGCAAAAAAATTCTCAGCATGTAGAAGGGGTACCCGCTCACTTGGTCGAATTTTATCAGGAGCTGTCAGATCAATAACGGTCCTGTCCATTCTCATCCTTGTCATTTTATGCAGTCACAGTCAGACTCATCGCCCGATGACCAAGTGGACGAGGACTCATTATCAAATATCTCACGGGAGTTGCAGGCCCTCAGAGATCGGTCCATCACCACTAGCAGCTACGAGGAGAGCCAACTTGCCCAAGGTGAAATCCCGAGACTGCTATGAGACATAGCCTTCTGTGCAGTGTTGTTTCTTGGCTGCTATTTTTGCATATCTGTCTGTTCTTACTTTGATCATTTTCTGAAACCTTACATTCAACCAACAATAACACACATGAAATAAGACATGAAACATGAAATCTATTAAAGTACGGTACATGTAGCTGCTTGGCTCCTCCATCAAAGTCAAAAACAAAAAAAGCAACAACAAAATGGTCAGATCTCGGCCAGTACAGAGGCCGCCAACGAGTCATGCCCCTTCCCCCCCAAAAAATGGGTAAAACTATTTGGTTTTTGAAATTCAATAAGAGAAAGGTAATTTGAACCACATGTATTTCATTTGCCTTCCTTCCCGAAGCATGCTGAAAGCCCTATTATTGAGCCTCACTCAATTAAGCCATGAAAAGACTTAAAGAAATTTTCCCAAATTTGAATCTGGATCTGCCCTTGTGGTTAGGAATAATAGATGTCTATCAGAGCTTCACCGTTGACTGGTTTTGTGCGACGCCCATGCACACATGCATGTACAGAGTTGCAGTTCACCACTCACTGTGCACAGCAACGTCCCTTGAGCAAAGTGGTGTTCTCACCTTGTGTACCTGTGCCTTTAGCACCCCAGACACCTTATGCAGGTCCATAAACTTTGCTTCTTGTGGGACACACAAGAATGGTACCATGTCAGAGCCAAGAGGCTGTGTAGAGGCCTTGATAATGCATTTCATCCCATGCTTAGCATTCTCAAGCTTCATGTAGACTGATACCAGAAAATGTAAATTAAATGTTAATGGTCTCAATGATAAGATTTGAAGCTTTGCAGTTTGCAGAGAGGCCACGTACATGTACTGGTACAAGTAAGGAAATATCTCTTTTTTGGAGGAAATGTGGCTCTGAAAAGAACCAGTGAATTAGAACTTGACATTTTGACCAGGATGCTCTAGTTGTCCTCAGGAGAGAGAGATTCAATGAACTACAGGCCCCAGTGAAATTAGCTTTCTCTAAAGGCAAATTGGCTAAGCATTTGAGTACTTTTGGTGGAGTCCTGTACATGTATTGCATGTACATGTACTGTACACTGTACTGTACATCAGCCGCTTCCAGTGGTACACACCCTTCCCTTTCATAGAGCTGTTGTGTGAGATATTAGAGCATGTGATTCACTCTGCATCCAATCACTGCATTTATGCATCTTGCTGGGCCAGTGATGATGCTCAAAGCCTTGTATATCATCGTCATTGCCTGCAGTAACGTTATTGGACATTGCTTGCCCAGCTCCCCTCCACGGGCAGCGTCAGTCATCGTTATGCATGGCGTGGGCTTCCAGACGGCAGTAGAGACCCTCAATGATGTATTCATCCATCAGTCTCCATCTCCCTCCACCTTGTCTCTATGATTCACCATCCGATGACCTGTTACTCATTACGGTATCGATCAGCACTGGCAGAATTAAAACTAAGATCACAGATTTTATTCATTGTTGTGTCGGAAAGTGGTTTGAATGCATGTCTTACATGTACGTATACAGTACATGAAACTGTATGCAGTTACAATTTGTCCAGTATATGCACACATTCATGAGATAAGCTGATGCAGTTCTCTTCAAATATGTGTACATTTACACTTTATACCATATGGTTCGGGTACTTGAAAACCTCACTGTTCAGAAATATTTTAAGGTATTGAGTCTGCATGTCCATCTGTAACGAGTGCTGTCCAGCACTTGAACAAACTGTACATGTACCATTAAGTCAAATTTGCCCCCTCCCCCCAAAAAGCAATTTTTCTTTTCAAATACGAAGGCTGGGAAGCTGCTCAATTTCTTGCCGTTTCCGTTTCTCTGGCAGGTGGCCGTGGAAAGGTATTGAAGATTACATGAAGAAATTATCAAAATTTCACTCCCTCCCTCCCCCTCCAAGAATTATTACTGGATCCACCCTTGCACAGTTACATGTACATGTATACTTACTTGATACTTGATGAAAATTACCCATTATTCTGACAGTAAAGCTACTGTACAAAAATGCATGTACTGGCACAGTGTACAGACTATTTCAATTCGGTAATGGGATTTGTGATACTCAGCTTGTTGGTGATACTCTGGGAAATAAAAAAGCGAAATGAATTTTTAAAAATGTCCTAGCCAGCCATGCATTATGTAGAAGCAGGGATATGTTTCAATCAGCTTGAATCCTACATGTCCTGGTATGTACATGTACGATCACACCCATGTCTGAGATTTTTGCTTCCTCATTAAGAACTTCACACCATGCAGAAAACTCATCCTGACAAACTAACAGCACCTACGCTACGTGTTCATGTATGACTGAATATTTGGGTTGTAATACTGTTACCAGTCACCTTCCACATCTTGAGTGCTGTTTCTCTAAAATCTCTATGAAGTTTCAATTACGGTAACTGCACGTACATACATGTACCATATGTGCATGTACCTACTAGTACATGTAGGTTCACATACAGTACATGTTGCACATCCTGCAAGTGTGGTTGAATACAACATATGAACATACCGACAGTTACCGGTATGCATGCGTGCACATGAATACAAGATGCTCTTTATTATACATCGTACATGTACCTCGTCGGTGTTTTGCACTGTTTGTGTATGCATTGCCATTTTGAAAGAAATCTTTCTGAAAAAATGCCCCAAGCTGGTATCGGAGGGTTGTGTGTGATCCCCAGGAGCTACAGACGTGTGTGTACAACTACAGGTGTTCATTTAAAATGTATTGGATGTACCATAGAGGAATCCTCCATCCACGCACCAAGTACAGGGTACAGGTAGTTCGGCACTTGTAAAAGTACCGGTACATGTATAAATTGTCAATTAATGACTTCGTACAGCCTACATGTACCAATCAATGCAAGCTCAAGTGGCAATGCATTTAGTTTGGCACAGAGTGAAAGTCAAGAACCATGCATAAATTTTGAACTGGTTGTGTGCAAAGCTGCATGCAGAAGGGTGCCTGACCATTTGGCACCTACAGTACATGTATGGATGTTACTCGATGTGCTGTCATTTACACACTCTACACATACCGGTAATGTGTATTTTAGTAGTCCTTTTTTGTGTGTACCGGTACTTGTACTTGCACCTGGTATAGAATGCAGGGAGGTCATAAGATCTGGGGCCAATGTCATAGAGCTGCTTAAGCACAAAATCTGCTTAAGTGTGAAAAAACCTTGCTTAAAATACAAAGGTTACCAGCTCAAACTCTATCTGATTGTCATGCTAACCAAAAGACAGCTAAATATGATTCCAAAACAATATACATCACATGGAGTTTTGGCTGGTTACCAGACTTATCAAGCAAGGTTTTCTCGTGCGAGTTTTGGCTGGTTACCTGATTTATCAAGCAAGGTTTTCTCGTGCTTAAGCAAATTTTGTGCTTAAGCAGCTCTATGAAATTGGCCCCTGGGATTATCATGGCATCATGCAGTTTCACTGTACAAACAAATGCCAAAATATTACAGGTGTATTATCAAAATGATTGAGAGGGCGATCAAAATCTTTGTAGGGATGGTGTCAGAATATTAGAAGCTGTCTGCATCAGTACATAAACATGCACATTGGATTATGACCATTCCAAGCTCTGTGCACAAGGACACTAATTCCGCATAGCTGTTCAACATTATACGGACACGAAGCGGAGCCTGTATGCAAATAGAAACATTCCTTCTTGCAAACAAAATTTCACTCCTACATGGGCATGTGGGTGCGCATGCTTTGCATACAGACAGTATTCTGTGAGGACCTGTGGGCAAAGGATGTCTACATAATGTAGGGTTCAAAGACGTTGTGTGGACTTGCACAGGTCCACACAGTGTTTTTCCCTCTGTAAGAAAAAAGTTTCAGAGGCAGATTGAGGTTAGGGATTTTTGTGGCAAAGTGAAGAGGAATGATTAAGGAAATCATCAGTAAAATCCAACTAGTAATAATGCTCACAGTGGGAGACAAAAAGAACATTTTTTCCCTAGTTTTTTATAACCACAGAGAAACAACGGAATGTTCACTTAAGGTATGTGAAACATTGTTTGCATGTGTTGACGTGTACGTATAAACAAGATTCAATGCCAGAAGTGTACAGCTGCCATTCCGTGACTTCTTGCTATAACTCATTTGTCAGTCATGCCACTTTGCTGCACTGGGTGATTTTCCTTCGCAAAGCGCTTATGTCAACGCCGTCTGGGATTGGCTTGGGTCCATAGCCAGCAGTGAGTTAGTCATTCTGGTGTGCAACGAGTTTGTCGGTCCGGTGTGACGCACGTAGCCGAGCCAGTCCAGGTCAGGACGGTTGCTCTAAGACGTAAGTATACGGATGCAAATATGATGGAGCTGGCATGTACGTGTTTGGCTGGGGCAGGCTCGGCACAATGTACAGTTTACCTACATCGGGAGAAGCTGTATCAAATATTCATGAAGTCACGCAGCTGTCCAGCTTTCAGACACGTAGTATTGTCAGATATGCACTGGCCTGGTATGTGACTTATTAAAAAGGGGGAGGCAGTGTGAAAATCCCTGACATGGTCAGAAGGAGTGCAGTGTTTATTACCTCGTTTTCCCATAAAGAGACGTAGTACCAGTGAACGGTTGAAATTGGATTATTAGTATCGCCTTGAAAAGAAAAAGTGTATTGTATGCGTACATGCACTCGCACATACTGCACATTATGATGGGTTCAAATTCCAAAACTGTGTTCACCTTATTTTCCCATACGCAAATGCATGCAGCGACACCTGTTTGTATCAGTTTGTCTCAGAAGCATCCACGTTGCAGGAAGGAAAACTGGATTCACTGAAGAACATCACTACATGTACACGTACATGTAACAAACTCATAACATGTAAAACGTGTCGGCACCTCATGTAATATGGTGTACATGTAGGACATTCCTAATGAATTTGTTTTTAATGTACAATAGAGCATTGTACAAGTAATAGGCACTTTCGATGATGAGATCAGACACAAGCATGTACGCTCACTGACTCATTATGCAAGCTCTTGGACTTCTGTGGAACGTTCATCTAGACATCGATGACTCGCAAGTCTCCGCCGCAAGCATGTGCAGCTTAGCCCTACCACTATATCGCTGCAGTCACTCAAGCATACACCACCGTTCACTGCAAAAACACCAAGGGTATTAATGTTACGCACTATTACCCCTCGGTATTTCTCACAGCTCTAGAAACTCGTCCAAAAGCGGCAGGTCCGCATAGCCATTCATACTGCCCGGGGGCAGTATTGTTAAGTAAATACCGACATTTTATTCTCTTCTTGTGTCAATAGTACGGTTCAATTTCCTATTGGAGGCAGTACAAGCCAAGATATTGTCTTGAAAACGAGCAGGCATCGTCTGGTATTTATTCATGAATGTCTGACGCTCATTGCTGAGGGACGTTGTGTGCAGTGTAATTAGCCTGCAGAGGGTATAGATATCTAGCTCGTATTTGAGTTAAAACAAATTAACAAGAACATTGAGTCATATACAATGTACATGTATGCATGTTAGAATGCACATGAAGTCAAACCTGTGAGCAGGATAATCTTTGGAGGGTATTTCATGACAAATCAGCATACTGTTACCTTCAGGATGACACTGAGATCTGATATGTTTGATGAAAATCAGCTGGTTTCTCTCTTGGAAGGAATTCACCACGTAGAATAAAACAGTTTAAGACTCTTTGGGCAAATTGGTTTAACAAGGTTGTCTGAAACACATACATGTATTTCAAATCTTGACACCACAATGTACCATGTACATCCATTTTGAAGGTTAAATTTGATAAATCACCCGCAAGTGGAACATGTCATGTAGTTATTCCACTTTTAACATGTTCCAAACACATACAGTGTCTCATTGGAAATGCGTTGTGGCCTAGATGTACACGAATACCTTCAGGATTGTGCCTCAGGAATGATACGAGCTCTATGAGGCCCATAAATTTGATTGAGTATGTGACTGTAAAAAAGGCAGAAAAAGTTTTGCAGCCCGACTCTTTTTTATTCATATTATTATATGCGTGGAGGGCTGGGCGCCATTGTGACTGGTTAAGGAATGACTGCACCGGCCAGTCCAGTTCTGGGGGAGCGCTTAATTGCAATAAGGTCTCTGAAAGCCAACATTTTAAAAGTACCGGTACATAAGCCAGTATGTGCGTATGTTACGTGTGCATACATGTAGATGTACATGTAATTTAGAAACCTGCTTTTCTCTCATTATTCTCTCGTAGCCTGACCTACCGGTAGACAATTATTATTTACCTAGCAACAACCTTGGATGATCCTGCAGTAGATCACTCTGTACTTACCAGTATAACACTTTTCGGCTGCTGTGCAGCTCTGAGCCAAACATGTACCGGTACATGTGCATGCATTATGTACATTGTGTAGAGTGTCTACATCCGAAGTAGTGCGTTATAAATGATTTATGCTGCCAACTTGGTTGCTTCAAGAGCTAACAGCTTTCTTAAGTGGCTTGAGTGAAAGGGTAAACAAAAGTAAGAATTTAAGAAAAGTAAGAATCATTTGTGTACATCGTGGTTCCTACGAGGAAATACGTGATTGTCCCCAAGTTTTTGTCAAATCTCGGAATACTTATCACTTTCAGGATAATACATGTACGTGTAGTTTGATGTTTCAAGTCATAAAAACCCTACAAAAAAATCAACAGTACAGTAGCACCCCCTTTGCCAAGTGCAGTAACATTTTGACTACAATAAATACATGTAAACGTGTTCATATAGTCAAAGGAACATATGTACATGTTAATGCAGCCGCATCTGCCACATATTCAGTGCCAAAGGGATGACATTTGTATCAGTCTTAACACAAGAGGTACGTGGATCAGGTGCTTCAGCAAACCTCTCCAAGCTGTGGAGGGTCAAGGGTCATTTCAACCTCAAGAGGCAGCCAATCCTGGTCTCTGAAATACCCCCTCCCCCACAGTAACTTGATTTTTGTCCTGCCCTGGGCCTAAACATCCGATTCGCCGGTGTGGTTATTTCATTACCATTGATACTGGGGCTGCGACTCACAAGGCACCATTTTAATTCAATAGTCACTTGCCATCAAAGCTCCATCATAAACGCCTACCGGTAGTTGTAGATTTTATCCCATCATACTCTGTTGTGTTAAATCTTGACATTCATGTATTTTGTGCATCTAATTGTATGCACATGCAGTATGTGCATGTACACGTACCCGTAAAGGTGAGATTATTGAGATAGATACTGGTAGGTCTACATAAATTTTTGTGTACATCGGTTGTCTCTTCCCTCCTTCCACTTTCTGCTGTTGTCCCACCCATTGTTGGTCCTATTTGCAGTGGAAATGCATAACACTCCCACACTAGCCATGTACGTACTAGGTATAAGGATCCCCTTTTGTACATGCACAGTGTACCGTTACATGTTCCAGTGTGTACATGTACTTGTAGAGGGGCAACTATATAGACATGAGTTGAGGGAGAGCCATTTTTAGTCATGCTCCTGAACTACGTATAGTATCTTATTCACTATAATCTGGTGCCAGACTAATTTGGATGCCATGCCTCACTTCCATTTTGGATGGCAATGCACAATCTTTTGTTCACACACAGGACCCATAGAACAGGCAGTGGTACCCTGGGTAGGGGGAGTCGGTCACTGTGAAACTGACAAGTGATTGTTAGGTGGGGAGGGTGGAGTTGTAAGCATACACAAACCGGTACTTTACCACACGTGTGTGCACACATACACCCAGTGATACATAGTGTAAAGCACATGCCTAGTTTTTGAGTCCAGGAGGAGGGGGAAAATAGGATTTTTTCACTAAAAGGATTGTCTAATTTTTTCCATCCGTCAATATGAAAGAAACTATATAGGGAAACTGACTAGGTGCTTGTAAGTGATTAATAGAATCATTAGCACCCCAAGGTGCTTTCATTCTTGCTTACCAACTGTAATGTTTACAATTCCTAGAAAACTATAAGTCATTTGTTTCAAATATAATGTACACATAAAAGTTCACAACATGTTTAAGAGGGAAACTCAAATTTCTCCCTACCCCTGTGGATATGCCAGTGACATTAATGACAAACAAAAATATATTTGCTTGCAGTAATTAAATGAATCTATTGAAGCATGTTTCTGTGTTATCATTTTCAACCCTTTGATATGCCAGATCTCTTCTTTCCTTGACGTAGTGCAAATGTTTGCAATATTTGGTTTATTTGGTGAAACGTTATACCTTTATTCCACCCTTTTCATTTGATAATTTTGGTTTTATTTTCATTTTCTTTCCTTTTTTCCCCTGCTGCCTGAAGGATCGCCAGGTACAATTTGAGTTTGTTTTGTTTTCTTTCCATTTTGATGATTGGCTTGTTGAAATAAACACTGACGTATTGTGAAAACAATGTTAATATTGTTATACTGTATGTGCCAGCAGTGTTTCACATTTTTCTGTTTGTAGTTTTGTGTGATTGCACCATAAATTGTCTATAGATGCCTGTATGTTCATGTAAATATTATTGCCCTAGATGCACCGTTATGTACTGGTAAATACAGTGTATACCTACATGTAGTAATCCTTCACAAAGTGTATTGAGTTTACTACATGTACATGTATGCACAGTATTCATGTCACAAGTATAAATTACACAGTTCACCAATTTTTGTGAAAGAAAAAGAGAAAGTTATTTGAACACATAATCTGGCTCTATTCTGTTGAAAGTTTCAAAATGTGCCTTCAGATATTTTTTTTCGGGTGTAAAAATAGATCAGGCGTTCATCTTGAACAGAAGGATTTTTCATCTTGTGAGGGGGGAAAAAGGACAGTCGAAAGCTCCATTTTAAACTCATCTCATTCTTTGGATTCTTCGTTTTTGGCACGCACACTGTGTAGCGACCGGTAGGTCTCCACCATGATTGATCATTCCCCCCCCGCACCCGTGCCTTTACGAGTCCCTCCTGTGCATCACAGCCAACGTGCTGACTCACAGAGCGACCTACCTTCCTTCTTTGTCTGCCATAAATTGCCAAATCTCTCTCGTGCATTTTCTTCACGTTCAGAGAGTGCAGTTTGCTCTTTTCTCCCCACTGAACTTGGATCAGTATTTCCATGGACAGTAGCCAAGAATCGAAGCTTTAATTACCCCCTGCGTATTTACACTTTCAGCACACTAATTCTCTGCCTGATGCTTTTCATGCTGGTATTTTCAATGGTCTCATTACTTGGCACTCTAGGCATTTTCTTGCTTCAGGTGTCTGGAATTGTTGGAGCGAGATAGACAGGCTCTTCTCTGAAGTTGTGTAAACACTTAGAGCTTGATTGTCTCATCCAGGATGACACAGAGATGCGATCCTGCCTGGAGAGTGCCTCTAGGTTACAGCTGTGCGGAATCACATTTAGTAGTTCTTAATTACTCCTTGCTTATGTTACCAAAATACCAAAGTTTTGTGATGGCAAACCTACAGTGTATGCCCTAGAATGCACTGTCAAATACAATACATCTATGCTTTGTCAAGACTTACAGTAACTTGACGAAGACTGAAAAGATCATGTCACCATTCTGACAAATTATATCTAGCTTCTGGGTATAAAATATTTATGTTATTACATACCACACACATCACTGAGCAATTGGAGCACAGTACCAGTAATGAGTTCTCTGGAAACATGAAAGAATATTGTTTGTTGTGCAGTACTACAATGTACGTGTACATGTAATACATGTACAGACATGTACATGTATCTTTTTAGATTCACCATTCGCATAGACAACCTACACGTGCCAGTAGTTATTTAACCCATTAACACGGAATGTATTCCCAGATGAGTATCTGTACTTTGAGTGCAGGGGGTGGGGTGTTTTGGTGGCTAATGAAGCACATTTCTATTCTTGCATTTTGTACTCTATGTAAATCTTCACAGTTTTTGTCTATATTGTCATTACTTAAACTAGTATTTGTTACAGTGTCAAAGTCCAAATTTACCAATACACTATACTGATGTTCTTTCCATACATTCAAAAAATGTACACGTATGCATCAACATGCAGTTCATGTAAAGCACGAATTACAAAACAAATGTTTTCCAGTCTTGCATACTGTGTGTCTGTTTCTAGAAATTAGTCTTATCTTGTTGTCAGGAAAAAGAATTGATTGGTAAGTTTTGGTCCATCTAGTGTCTCTTGTTTCTGATGTGCATGTAAAGTCTATGAACTAAAACACCAGGGAATACCACGAACTTTCTTCCCATTTCACAAAACTACTCTTTTTGTTTCCGTTTTATACATCTAAGTACATGTATTTTGTCCCTTTAAGTTTGGATTAATGTCCTTTCTTCTGAACAGGCTTAAGAGACTTATATGAGTTTGGTACAAGTGGATTGTACTGCAAAGTATAGTAGAGTAAGGGTCAGAAGAAGAGATAGCCACCTAGGATGTAAAATTCATGGAAAACTGTAGTCATGTGAAGCCTAAAACAAGGGGAAACTGACAAGGTGTTTGTATATATGCATCTTTACTTTTTAAGCGCGAAGTGTAGGATTTAATGTTTTAATCAGTAATTGAAAACTGCTTGTCTGCATTTGCCTTGAAGTAAAAGAAAACTGTGTCTCATGGTCCGAGTTTGTGTAACAAAAGAAGTCATCCAAAATGCCTACAAGGTATCCCAAAGGACACCCAGACAGCCCGCTAAAACATTGGTCAGGTCCATGGCTGTACAGCGAACGAATTCATGGCTTGTGACCAACACCCCAGAACAAGGTTATTGGCAAAGTGGGAGGAACCTCCAATGTACAGCGCAGGGCTGGATGTCTCAAATGGTTGAGCAACAGTATGGAGTTTTGGAGACTGCAGGTCTCCTGTCAATTTCTTTCTTTCATCCTTATAATTACACAACTGATGTCCACAAAAATCTGACTTTTTTCTCTTATTCTGTCTCTGTATACAATCGTTGCAACTTCTGCAGAGCTGAAATGCATGACACTGTCGGAGCTGAACGAGCTCCTAGAGGACCTGGAGGCCACCATCAAAGAGTACTCGGAGGCCCTGGTGACAGAGCTGGCGCTGCGGGAGGATCTGTGCTTTGAGAAGGAGACCAAGAACCAGTTCATCTCGGCCCTGGTGGCCGTCCAGAACAAGATCAAAGGTTTTAAGAAGCAGCCGCCGTCGGCGTCCGGCAAGAAGAAGAACAAGAACGGCGTGGAGCCGGGAACGGTAAGGGGCCTGACGGTGTCTTTTTGCACTTGACACTGGATGACATATAAAAAGCCAGGGATGTCCTGAGTCATAACACAGAGAACATTCTGGCAATCTAATGTTTCATGCAGTGCTGTGTGACATCTGTACTGATCCTCGCGCTTGAGTGATTCCCGTAGAGTCTGTACTTGCACAAGAACAGACTGCAGAACTAGTCCATGGGCCATGGCTGTGCATTGTAGAAAATATTGCGCAGTGATATAATGTCAGAGTTTGGAAAACGGACGATGCCTCAAGATTGTTTGCAAAAATCTTGAGCAGATGACCACCTTGGGACAGCAATTGTAAAGTCCAATTTTGTAGAGGACTGTGGTTGCAATATCTTGTTCTAAGGATGCAAGGCCACAAATAATGCCTTTCCTGGTACAAATGCACCATGGAATAATACCGTCAGCGACATTGCTTTTGGTCTTGGTGTACCCATGTATGAAATAAGAACTTAAAATGAACATGTACCACTACATCTACATGTACGTCTACATGTACATGTGTACATGTACATGTAGATCTCATACCAGACAATTTCGTGATTCAGTACACCTCCATAGAATTGTTGCACCTGAGCCTGCTAGTGTAATCCTGCAGCTACCGGTCCAACGACCAGACCTGCCTTTATGCTCCCACTCGGTAGGAGTGACACATTCCCTCAGGAGTTTAAGGGTGGTACAGGCAGCTGACTAACACTGAGACATTGAGTGCATTGAAATTGACAGTTTAATGAACCAGTTTCCAAATGTCAAACAAGGCTTACATGTACATTTTCCATTTGAAAAAAAAGTCCATCACCCATTTTGATAATCCTCCAAATGCAGTGTGGGTGTGTGGGGGGACATTTCTCATCACCCATTTTGATAATCCTCCAAATGCAGTGTGGGTGTGTGGGGGGACATTTCTCATCACCCATTTTGATAATCCTCCAAATGCAGTGTGGGTGTGTGGGGGGACATTTCTCATCACCCATTTTGATAATCCTCCAAATGCAGTGTGGGTGTGTGGGGGGACATTTCTCATCACCCATTTTGATAATCCTCCAAATGCAGTGTGGGTGTGTGGGGGGACATTTCTCATCACCCATTTTGATAATCCTCCAAATGCAGTGTGGGTGTGTGGGGGGACATTTCTCATCACCCATTTTGATAATCCTCCAAATGCAGTGTGGGTGTGTGGGGGGACATTTCTCATCCTGTGTATCATGCCTAAGATGTGAAGTGAAGAAGCATTGATGCACAGCTTATGGTGGGTGGGAAATCAAACAATTTTGCCGTACCATAGAATTGGTCAAAAAGGTCTAAGGTTTGCATTTTGAACAGACAGATTATTTATAGGTTTCCTTTTTGAGTTTTTTGTTGTTTAGTGTTTCAAAATCTGTAAGGGTTTGCTGTCAGAAACTAACTTAAAATTCAATTCCCTCATTGCTTAATTATACTCTCAGAGGACTCTTAATTTTGATTTTATTTAATTGTTTTTCATGTGGTATAACATGGGCTTATGTACCGTACATGTATGCACGTGTGTGGTGTTTCTGCTAGTAACTGCTCTTTCACTACCCTCACTTTAACATGAGTGCTCCATCTTTACATGTATATCACTAAGAAATGAAAAAAGAATTGTCAAAACCACGTACATTTTCATATACTGGTACGTGTACTGTGTATGTGCATGAACAATGTATGTACAGTTGTCAGGTTGTTTTTTTACTCTCCATAATACTGGGAGTACACGTACATGTAATTCTTGGGCCACTGATGGGTATGTACATGTACATGTATGACATACATTGTACACTTATACATGTACGTGTACCATTGTATTGTAACAGTTAAATAAAAAAGATTTCCTTTGCCAAATTAACAAATGTACATGTATGTACATGGATGGTACTCAGTACCGGTATGATGTGTATTACACATACTGCATTTAAAATCCATGCTGACAGTACCATACATGTGTAATATGCATGGACATGTCGTATACCGGTACATACATGTACATACTGGTATGTACATTTACATTGAGCAAACGGCAGCATCACAGTTACATGTATTTTGCAATATACCGGTAGTGAAAGGATGTGAATCTGGCTGACATTCACTGAAATGTGTGCACTCTCTCGACAGATTCTCTTTTGCTGTTGGGAAATCATCACAAATTATGTACCGGTAGAGTTTAATTTGTAGCATGGTTGGACATCTGTATGGCAGTGACAGAAATACATGTAAGACATTGCTGATGTGAAGTGGTTTCACTTTAGTATTGCAACTGTGTGATGCAAGAAGAATATTGCATCATTAAATGCCATAGACACAGTTTTGCAACACACAACAATGGAGACTGCTAATAGTGCTATTGTAAACTGAGTGACCTTTGGAAATCTGGACACACTAATAGATCGGGAAGCCAACCTCTAACATTGCAATTACATTGATGGGAATTCCTCTCAGAAAGTCAATTCAAAATAGACATACCTCTGTACATTTACTTACCCGTGGACTTGTATGTAAGTGTGTACGTTTACTTTCTTTTCTTAGGAATTACATGTAGTCTGATATATCCTCAATGGGAAATGCGGGTTAATGAATGTCTACATGTCACGGGTCAAGCCCACAATTTTGGGCATGGCATAACTTATACCATAGAGCAAGGAACCTGTTCTGTTCCTTGCTTTACCAGCATGCTTACAGGTAATGAAGATTTACCCTTAAAGACATCAATGGATTTCAGTGTTTTCATTGTGCTGTTGAGTATCTGGATGGAGAACATACACCCCCAAAATTATGCACATAATTAGATTTTGTGGTGGTTGTATTTATTAAAGAAAACATTACACATGGACACACCTTATACTTACATATGCGCATGTTTACAAGTAATCTAAATGTGAGCAGCTCTTACAAGTATAAACTTCAACCAGACCTTTAAGCTGAGCTGGATCTGGGAAAGAGAATGCAGGACTTCAGTTCACTTTCCTAAGACCAAAACATTACAGGGTATCTCACTTGAATTGTTTTCAAATGCATGTAGTAGCATAGTGGGATCAACAGAGGACTGTGAAAAATATAGACTTACAGGTATTTGAGTATAAATTTGTGCGGATTGCTTATAAATAACTTTTCTTTTTCATTGATTCAGTATTTAACCACCAGAATACCATACCACAAGGGTAGTGGGCCTCCAGATGTCCAGACACTGCAGCAAGTCACAAAAAGTAAGTTTACTGTACACGTACACGTACATGTAGTTGTATTTTTTTTCTTTATGTTTTCTTCTTCTTGTCCTTTTTCTTTCTTGAACATGAGTGTTGATTGACCTTTGACTTCAAATTTCCAGTGGCATAGTCGTTCACCAGCCATACACAAAGAGTGACTTGTGTACAGTCCATGTTCATCAGCTAGGTGTACATACATTTGAATGAGTGTCCCTCCCTCCAAATCCACTCTCTGACACATGCACTGATGACTCATTGCTGGGGTGATTTCTCATGTGTGCATACAGATACATTCTACGGCTGAACTGTCCAGCAGAATCTATTTATTTTATTTAGTTATTAATATCTGGTCATACGTTGTACAACAGCGCAGTTACAAGATGAAGTGGCAATTAAGAAGACAGTAAAGACATGTTTTGGTTTAGAGGTGGGAGGAAGCCCCTGGATAAGTATTCCAGGGAAAACCCACAGAATCATGCTGGGACTGAAAACCTGATCCACATGCAGACCTACATGTAGGTGGGATAGGAAAGGGCCGCTACACCAATCTGACTCCCACGTCGTGTCAGCACTTCCAGCAATTCATTTCGAAGCTGTTCTTTTAAAAATTTAATTCAATTTTTCTGATTTGTTGTGCAGCTGCAGTGCCCCAAACTGTCCCCGTAGTCAGACAACATACATGTATATAGTTTTCTTTTTTCCTTCTCCAAGGTTCAAAAATCATTTATTGAACTCACAACCGTGATATTTATAGATGATATTCATAGGTTTCGTCCCACACACGTGCAATTCCTTTAAGCCCCCCCCCCAATACTTGGCCGAGCAATACCATGCAGCCAAGGGGGATGGCAAGCCCTTTTCAGGGTAAAAGCCGATGTGTTAAAACATAATCCCCACTTGAAGAAATGCTACAGAATCGTTGCTGTTCGTGTGAGGGGTAGCAGATGAATTTAGAGATACGCTGACGTAAATGGATTGCTTTTTTCTCCTGCCCCTGGGCTGCATTCTGTGCCTCAGATGTCCCTATTTTATGGTGCATGCACATACTGCAAGAGGGCTTATGTATTAATTGGTTACTGTTCAATATTTGCATATGTGTATTTGAGGGTAGGGGAAATTGAGCGTGTGTACATAAAATGTTGCAAAGCAACATCTTACCTGCTTTAGTCACTCTTATAAGTTGTGTAAGTTTTGTGCATCAGAGGACAGTTTTAAGTGTACTTTTTTAATTTTGTGGCATTTTGTTATTATTCTGTGGGAGGCTGTCGTGATGATGTGAATGGATACCACAAGATTTTAGTTTGCATTACACAAAACAAAGAGAGCTTTTTGTTTTGATACGTACCCGGTACAATGTGTCCTCCAGATGAAAATGGACAGAAGGTGGAGGAAACATGTTTGGGGCTCCTAGTTATTGACATTTTGCAAAATTATTTAGTTCAACAGTGGCTTACAAGTAGTTGACTTGCAACTCATGGTGTTAGTTTGGGTCACATATGAATCGCTGATGTTGCAGCAGATATTCCCGTTTCAGTTTGTGCAATACAAATGACGTTTCAAGATGTCTGTGGTGAGGTACGCGTACATGTGTACACCCAAAGCAAAAATTCATAGTGACACCAAGCAGAAACTGTTTCAGGATAAAAGTGTGGTTTTAAAAAGAACTCGTGAAATTCAGGCATTAGCAAATACAGCTGCGGATGCTTCCTGATGTTGACCCTGCAAAGTCCTGCCCGACAAGTCATTCTCAAGTGTGAATATGGATGACCAGCTGTATGAACTAGTGCCCTGCATACATGTGCCCTTTTCAATTTAATACGTGATGGTCTGAGAGCAGCTTCATAAATTTTCTCTCTCAGATTTGCATGTATACGTGTAGTAGTCTGAGAGTGCCTGACATGTCATTGTCCACATGTACATGTGTGATCTAAGATGTGGCTCAGACTTGTTCTCTGCTGTGAGTGGGAACAAGAGAGATCTGTGTTTACATGGGAACTCACTGGTTCATGCATCTCATCAGCAAAAATTTGCCACTCGTAACTACAGCAGGAAATGTTTCACTAGCAGTTACCATATTGCACGGGCTTGCAGAGAATTTCGAGCATGCTGTACAGCCTAAAAGTATGTGTAAGGGTTTTTGTAATAACAGGGCTGGCCTAGGGCTTTGCGCAAACTAAGTGCAGAATTCTTAAATCCTTGAATCCTAAGTGCAGATTCCTTGAAATAAGGCCCTTGGACGTTTTGGAAGCCAGCATTGTCAAAGCGCAAACAATCGTTGATGCCTGCTTCTGTGCACATGCCTGAAGTTGGTCAGCACCTCTTCCATATTTTGTGCGTAGATCACGTACAATCCAACCTTGCACTATGCCTTGAGTAGTTCAGATGGGTCATGTCATGTGCCATCTTTGGCTTTGATCTAGACATGTCTCATACACACTCATGGTCACTTTCGTGGGCCAGAATTATCGTTGAGGCTTGACTGTCACCTACTGTACATGTTTTCATAACCCCAACCTCAATTAGCACTGATGTGTTAGTGCTTGTAAGTGGTGTGGCACTGCACCACATCACTATGGAAATCATTGCGATATTTGATATGACAGTTGCACCATTCGGGTAATATCCATATCTCAGTGTTTCAGGTCAGTTGGAGCCTCCTTGGAGCCTCCCTGTCATTGGGATAAACTGTGAAGAGATGCGTGCACTCTTTTGAAGTGAAAATCGTGAAGGAAAAGCAAAAGTACATGTACTCCAAAGCTTTTCATAGACCTGTCTGTTGAGACATATGCTGTCAGAAGCCTTGTTGTTCATGCAGCCGTAACGATGACGGGCAGTACACAAAGATGTCAAGACACAAACAGTCTCAGAAGAGACAGTGTATACTTGTCATTTGACAAAAAAATGAAAACCAAGATGGAGTCCAAAACTTCAAAGATTTTCACACTCTTTAAGGGCTTATACTATTACTTGAACTTAATAAACCAGTCTGTTAACCAGTCATGCCAACCTGCCTTTTTCTGCTTGAATTAAACTAAATGCTATTAAATGAGATACTGAAGTCGGTCGTCCTTGTGCAAATTTGTATAACGACGACCACAGGCTAGTGGCAGCAGAAATGAATGGAAGTATTGATATTTGGCATTGTCACTTATCTATTAAACCTCTCTTCACATACCGGTAACTAATTAAAAAAAATTTTTAAATAAAATTGAAAAAGTAGAAGAAAAATGATGTACATGTATCAAAAGAGGGTAAAAGGTATCATTCTGCCTATGTGTACTTCCAGTGTTTGCTCTTTTTGAAAAAAAATTCAAATATCAAACAGAAAGACAAAATTTACATATATATACCCATACATGTACATGTTCGTATTTAAAAGGGAAACTCTGCCAACCTCCTGCGTATGTAGTCACATGTCAAGATGAGCCCATGGTATTCAGATTTACACTGTAAATGTACATGCTGAAATTATTGATTTATGCAATGGTATGTACCAGCACATGTGGATATGAGTAGCATACATAATTGAGTTGGTGAATTTAGTCCTCTCCAGAAATGTGAAAAACTGCAAAGCCGTAAATCATATTCAACATTCTCCATGTCTGCTCCACATGAACCCTAACACCCTTGGCTATGTGAAAAGTCATATTAAATCTTGGAGGATTGAGGACTGTTGTTATTACAGTGACCGCCTTTGAGAACTTTTAAAAAGCAACATGTACTTTCTACACATACATGAAGGTGCATTGTTCTTATTTTCTTTTGCATTTGGTGTCTTAACTTGTAACCTGCCGAGTTAAAGATTTTCTCTGAAAAATGAAGAGCAAGTGATTGACTGAGTAAATTGATTTACCTTCATGAATGTATGAAAAGTAATCGATGAATTTGGTTATTCCTTGGTACATGTACCGGTACATGTAGCAAGCAGTTCGTTGTTTGTAGCAGTGTCAAACCAGACAAAAATCTGATATACACGTAAATTTAAGGTGAAGTTATCAGGTCACATCCTCTCATCTGATGCTTCTGACTTCCTCCATGGTCTGACCCATCTTCTTGGGAGGTAGTCAGGGGACTGAAAACTGATTCTGTACATACCTCCCCCCGTCCCCCACGGTTGCTGCACTTAAAGTCCTCCCCAATATCATCTTCCCAGGGTACAGGCAGTGTGCGTGTGGACGTTTTTCCTCCTGGTCATTCTAGCGCTAAATTTATGCTAAGCTTTGCCCTGGGAATTTGGATAATTTGCGAAACTCCGAGAAATCACATTATGTTCAGGATTTTAGAGGTTTTTTCCCAATTGATAACAGAATCTTCATGTAAGGTAGACAGACTCCTGTTTTCCTGGTTAAGGGAATAACAGTAGTACACATGTACACGAGCATATTCAAAAACAGACTTCAGTTTGGGGGAATTTCCAAAATTAAAGATTTTGCCCCAGAAATTGCCATACAGGATTTTAGGAGATTCACTCCAAGTCGGGACATTTCAATACATGTATACCAGTAGCACTTGAGAAGCTGTGCACACCCGTTTTGCATGAATATGGATAATCAGATACATACTGTACTACAGTATGTGAGGAAATTTCCTAAACCAGAGATTTTGAAGTCAAGAGGAACACACAAATCTATCTGGGTTAATTGCCTGACAATTTAATAGTGGCTCTCCGTTATACTGTCATCCAGAGCTGTAGGTATTAATGCAGATTAGCATGAGTTAATCACATTGGATATGCAGGAAATCCAATCAGGATGCTTGCTGCTAGCCTGAGATGCAGACTAAAATGCATCTAGGCAATTTGCATGGTTAGACACATGGTCACACCTATGTACACTTGCTCTCTTTGCAGTAAAGCCTTGCAGACTGCAGTAAACTACAGTGAATTATCCCAAATTTGGGTCTGAGCTGTGTGACAGGGTGGATGTCTTGCGTGGATAGTGGGCCTTGACAACTTGTTCTGTGCTGCTTCTTCCCATGCTGTCAGGGCCCAGTTCCACGGAGTTGCTATAAGCTGAAAAATAATACACAGTAAAATATGTGTACCTATACATTGTGTATTAAGCAAAAATTAATGGAGAACCAGGAAGTAGAAGTACTTAAAGCCAGAAAAAGCTGTTTTTCTTGTTTCTTCCAACCTGCCCCATTTTGAAGGCACAACCCTTTTTTTTTCAGGGAAGGGGGGTTGAGGTAATGTGAAATTTGAAACTGAGACAAAAATGTGTCTATTGTAGTTTGGCTATGGTGTAAAAAGTTCAACTGACTCAATATGCGTGCTGCTACGTGTACTGTACATGCAGTACGCTCTATTTAAAGTGTTCCTTTCATTTGAAACAAATGCCACCTGACTTGTGCTGTTTCTTTTCAACAAGAAAACACTTTCCTGAACACAGAATCAGTGCCAAAAAGTGAACCCCCCCCAAAAACGAAATCATTCCTACCGCGGTACCTACTTTATTTTGAGATGCTATTTAACAGGAAGCAAAACTATATCGCCTAGCCTGTCTCTGCTGAGCAAATTTGTTCAGTTCTTTATAATGGTAGCAGAATTCTGCTCTCCATGAAATTGGCCAGAGTTGCAGTTGATTGCCTTTGTTCTTACTCATTGACAGCTGGCTGGCCAGTTGTCAGGTATTCTGCCTGGCTGGTGTTCTAATGAACCTCTGGTACCCTATGAAGCTAATATGCACATGCAGTGTACCGTTCATTAGTACATGTACATAAGTACATGTAGATGTGACCATGACAGGTGACAGCTTGTGATCAAGCTTGTGTAGATCTAGGCAAGGGAGGGGAAGGGCAGGAAGACATCATCATCCATCTCCAACTAACTAATTAAGCAAGTCACCTGTGTGCATTCTAGCTCATGGCTTTGGTACAGATTAGCTTTCCTAGTCCTCTAGTGTGTTGTGGAGTGAATGACACTTTGGTATCTGACTTGCATTATTTGCAAGCTTGTACCATCCCCTCATCACTTAAATCCTTTCAAAGTCCACTTTTTGCATGCCATGTTGCGATGGCCCCTCCTCGTCAGTAACTGCCTATGCCCCTCCCCATATTAGGCAAAGTTGGGCACAGACTTTGTGCCACAGGCTTAATAATGTCTGTGCAGAAGTACTTGTGTAGCAGTGGGAGGAATGACTAATACACTCACTTGAATGTCGTATACCGGTATGTGGCTGAAATATTCAGGACCTGTGATAGGATATTGCTGACGTTTAATACCAGCCAGTTATCCTTCCTGCCACTGACCCTCACCTCCCCCTTACCCCCCCCTTCCTCCCCTCCCCTGGCTTGGTACGGCTGATGGTTTCCTTGCTGTGTGCTGTGTTCTGCTCCTAGTTTTCTAAGCACACATGCTGTACCTGCAGTATGATTTGATGTACATGAACACCTGCCGATACTTCTGTCCACGCGTACAGGTACCGTACTTCTTGGGACTTCCTGTAAAACAAAGAAGTAAAAGATTTATTGTATTTCCTTTTTTTTGGACACATTCATGGAATAGGGTTACATACAAGTTGACATGAGCAGTAATTTTGTACTTCCTCATCAATCTCAATATTAAGTTTATCTTCTAGATTTCAGATTGAGATGAAATCTACCTGAACATTTGGCCACAGCAGGCTGACCCTAAAAGATCTGTCAGGGCTTAGAAATCAATATCTCCAGTTACAAATGGATAAAATACCTCTGTAGCCAGCTTTAAAATGGGGCTGTGCTTAGGCCATTTATTAATGGTCTCATCTCTTATTATTCCAATTCAAAGATATTGATGAGAGCAATTTAATTACAGATTGTTTGGACAGCCATTTATCTTGCGGAAGCTTTTTACTCTCACAAATTGTATTGATCAGCCTTACATGTTTGAAGTGATGAACAAGTACATGTACCGGTAGGTAGTACAATTGGCTTATCTCCACCCTCTCACAGCCAAAGTGATGGCCCTGTAGCACTGTAGGTCTGTGCCAATTATCTGAATATTCTGATATTATATTGATTATCCAGAATTTGGATTTATTTTCAAAATTGACTATTGGGAGTTAAAATTCAATGAATTAGAAAAGGGAAAAATTTGATCATATTGTTTTTCAAATTTGGCATTCTAAAAATCATATTTGAAAATGTTAAAGGCAGCTGTATTCATATGCGGATTACGCCCAATAGTAATGCCAAAAGTTACTTTTCCTTAAATAGGTTCACAAAGGGAAAGTCAAATTTTTCAATATGTCATTATTTCAGGTCACTCCAGTCAGGTTTTTTCCTCCCCCGATTTATCCAAGCATGATAAAAAAAAAATGAAAATGATCATTGTAAGATTTACTCTCCATATAACACTCAGATCTGAACTTATAAAGACAGTCAGGACAGAATATAACACACACAAAATGTAGATTCCTATGATTAAGGGTAGATTTGTATGTGCCATGTTTTTCTTCACATCATCGAACTTAACGTACCACAGCTGAAGACCATGACGTGTCCGCCTATTGGTCAACTTCTTCAAGTCAAATGGCATTGTTTTGCATAATTAATCAGCAAATGCACTCAGATGTCTATATCTTGATAGACCTAGCTGAAGACCATGACGTGTCCGCCTATTGGTCAACTTCTGCAAGTCAAATGGCATCGTTTTGCATAATTAATCGGCAAATGCACACAGATGCCCATATATTAGACAGTCACCTGCATGTGAACGTTTTACACAGATTAGAGATACTGTAGCCTGTGCATCTTTTCTCAAGTGCCATGCATTCTGATGGGCGTAGACTGACATTCAGTGAATGAATGTGCGCAAGTTCATGGTATTGCTCAGGGGATGGACATACAGTAGAAGTTGTATGTTCTGCCATCTGTCTTAAGTAGCATAACTTCAATCCTGGCCAAATCTCATTTGACCCCCCCACCTCTTGGACCCCCTCTCAGTGTTGTGTCTCAATGCACAGTTTGCGCTCCAACTGGACAGGACAACATTGACCGGGGAGTGGGAGACCTGCCAGGGGTATGGCTATTGAAACATGTGCCAGCAGTTTTGTCTAGGATTGTAGGTTGAAATTTCTGAGGGGCCCATAGGGATGCATACTGTTTTCAAGGGTTACTGAGAGCTAATAACTGTGTCTCATACATAGGCTGTGTACATTTCAAAGTTTCAAATGGGGTGGGAATTTTCCCCCATGGCCCCCTGTGCCCCACCCATAGTTACGCCACTGTGTTTCCCCTTTTTATTGCTGTCAAGGAGATGCTTGTGTTCAAGTTTTCCTGGTTATTACTGGTATCACCGAAAAAAGTCACGCAGGGCTTGAACGTGTATTCTCGGATCTTGCAACACACTGACCACCATTAAACATGTGCACGCATATGTTGGCATAAATGCACAGGCTTCAAAGGTTTACAAAGACCCTCTGTCCATTGAATTTACCTCCAGCAGCAGCCAGCCTCAGCTTAAGAGAAATTTTCCGCTCACAAATATCATCACAAGTCAATTTTCTAACATAGGATCTATTTTTCCAGTTCTCGTTATCATTTTCCCACTGTGTTTGCCCTCCCTTCTCATCCTGCAGTTCTGAGAGCAATCAACGAAGACAGCAAAGACGTCCCGGACCTTCTGACCAACTACATCCTCAAAGGTAGGCACAGCAGAGACTGTCCATTTCCATAAAACCCTAACTGGGTCAGGGCACCAGACTTTGTTTACATCTGGATCATGTCTCATGCTCAAATTTCCACCAGTATCCCCCCTCCCATCTTAACAGGAGACTTCGGGATTGACAGCTTCGATGATTTCTAGTTTTAGGGTTGTTGGGATTAGAGCCCTATAGTCTTTAGTAGCACAACCTCCCTGCCAATGCTGCGAAAAAAATTTCGAAGCCACAACTCAGAACTTGAACATTTTGCAGATGGCAAAGAGATAATGACAAATGATATGGCCAGAAATAGCTTATTGTAAGCATGTCATTGGATTTGTTTCATGTAACCAGAGACATGTACCCTGGATTCAAACATACATGTATAAAATTTGGGCAGATGCAACGAAAATGTTAAATTTTGGCTTAGTTTTTGTATCACCAAAAGTATGACTTCACCCCTCTTTCTTAAAGTGGGTCAAAAATAAACATTTATATGTATATTACATAAATTCCACATTACTGGTCTTACATTTCATAGCTGGGGTTTACACTCTCTAGGATTTAAATTATGTAATAAGAGATAGTATTTCCTCTTGCATATGGGTAATTCTAGAAATTAGGGGTCCATGTTTTTTTCATGTCCCTCTTACATCTGATGTGATATTTTAAGTTCAGAACTTATTTTCTTAATTCCAAGAGTGGTGAATTAATGCAGATAACCTGCCGAACAAATAGTAATAGCTCGAAACCCTTCCCGTGATATTTCCATGTCAAGGTCACATGTAACAGGGACACGAAAATGTCACACTTTTGGACCCCTAATTTCTGGAATTGCCCATATACCACTGTATACATGTACTACAGTTTAGTCCCTCAATTGTTGATTTCTCCATCTCCCCAACTTAGCCAGTATGTGTTACCATGGTTACATTTGGAGGATTCACTGCTTTTGAGAAGTTACATAGATGCATACATGTAGAGGATGTTATGAAAATCATTTTTTAAAATGACATAAACATTTGGTGATGTCACTCATGAATCAGTCATCCATCTTAAGAATGCAAAGTGTTTTTAAGTTTGGGAAATCCCATTTTGCAGAGAGATATTCTAGGTTGCTCAGTCGCTCATATTGGTGTCTTTGTAAATAGTTCAGTGTACCCATTATTGTGACTGTGCACGTAGGGCATTACAGTGGATCTACTGTGACTCATACCTACACTTGGAAGTGTCCATTCCCTATCTTTATCAAAATCTTTACTGCTCAAAATTGTTTTCCTCTTTGAATTGGCTTCAATTTAACGTCTAAAAGCAAATAGTGGAGGAAAGAATCTGCATTAAATTTTACTTGTCGTGCTTGGTCAGTCACCAAATCAAGGATTTAAGGAGCATTGTGTTTGCATGATTGCAGCAGGGTTTTTTTTTATCAGAGAAAAACTGAAGCCTCTGGGAACACTTTGGAGTAACTTGTTTATAATAATTGCAAATTGCATTTACTGAACAAAGAAAGAAGGGGGGAGGAAAAAAGTAAGTCCCTTCTCAGCGAAGTGTTTTACTGGTGCATTCAACTCCATCTTCAGTGCAATGTCCTGGATGAGAGCAAAGGGAGATGCTATCATTTCATTGAGCCTCCAGATTCCATCCAGATTTGAATCTTGAGGTGGCCCAGGAAATGGCTCAATATTTTACGCTTTGTAGTCAGGACCTGGAGGGATTTGTATCCAGATCAACCCCCCCCCCTAAAAAAAAACACAGTTGGGATGGCAGATTTGTTCCTCAGGTGATTTGGGTGTACTCCAAACAATTCATTGGTTTCGTAGGTTTTTTTTTTTTTTCTTTTATGTTACCTTTTTTTGCTGGGATGCGGAAGTTCACCCCTTTCTTTTATTTTGTTTTGTCGAATGATGTCACATCCCATCTCTTCTGCAAGTGGCTGCATCTTGAAAATTTATTGTTGCCGATAGTTACAACCATATGGAAACTAGGCTTGTAGGGTGTGGTTAAACTCAAGGCCCCTCATATCATGCAACTTTGCAGAAAATATTCAACTTACAGTTTTGCCTCAGATGTGTCATCAAGTATTCATATTCATGCACATTATGCATATGCATGTGCATATATATGATGTATATTTATATGTGTGAGACTGGATAAATCAGTTGATACAGAATTCTGTTTTTCACGTGCAGTGTTGTTCAAACCAGAGAAGGATGGCGATATCCCACTACCATTGCCCATGGATATGCAGGTCAGGTAAAAGGTTAAATGTGAGAGGTCAGCCATCGAGGAAAGAGCTCTGATTTTGTCATCATCATCATTGTTTTTTGCATCTTGCCCATTGCCAGTTGGCCCAAGCCACCCGTTCCAAGAAATTTCTTTTTTATTCTCAGTCATTTTTTTGGGGGGGGGGAAGAATTGGGAGAAGTACCGGTACTGTTGGCGGTCACATGCTGATGTTGGGGGGTATTAAAACAGTTAAATTGACGTGTTGGGTTTGCATCAAGCTCTGAATGTTCATCAGCAATACAGCGCCAACAGATTTCATCACTTTCATCAAAGTTCTATTGCATGTCCCTGTGGTTTTGTAGCATAACGTAAACGTAGCAAGAAGGTATTGTCATTCACGTAGTGTTAGTAATATTCTGTGACGTACATGTACATTGTACGCATCATGCGATCTTGTGCAGGGTTCTAAATAGTACTTGGAGATATTCGTATTTAGAGTGTATAGAGTAGGGTAAATGCAAAAAAAATCAAAATAAATACGTACATTTGTTCTTGCTCTTTTGTAAAATAAAATATATTACTATTAATATATTGAATACTCACGTGCTGGAAATTCTAAATTGACTGTAATGCAGTTAATTGTTTCACTGTAATGCGCAAGTATTTTTCTTTATTTGAAATTTTGTCAGTAATTGGACTGAAGCGAATTAGCTTTCACTTCGCTTTTTGTATTGCGTCGTGCTATTTTTTTCTTTTTGAATTTTTTATATGTTCATGTAAATTTGTGTATTATAAAAAGAGACGAAGATTTAATTATTAAAAATGCCCAAAGATTTATTATCCTGTCAAAAATCCATTAAAAAATAGTAGTGGTCATTGTTGAAATGGTACGCACTGAAGCCAAAATAGTGTAAGTCAGATGAAAGAGGTTTACAGAGGAAAATGTGAACAAAAATTGCCTAGTCATTTCTCGCGCAAACGCACCAACGAAAAAGAGCATGGTACTGTGTTTTTAAAGAAACAGAAGATTGTTTCTGGCTAAGTACTCCAGGCACAGTTCAATCATTTCTACTTACTGTAGTACATCTTAGCAATCCGGCAATAGCCACTCCTTGATTTCCACGATGCATGTACCTTTGGCAGCCAAATTCTCTATGTGTGGGGAAAAGATAATCTGTTTCTACCTGTACAATCAATGAGAGAAACTTGTGCAAATTAACAATATACATGTACCACTTCAAGCTGCCCACCCTCATTCAGTTTCCAGGCCCAAGATTATTTTATTCCGGTTCCTAGCAGCCGTGTATGCTTGCCCAATGGGTTCACTTGCCACTAGCAAGATCTGTGAGTGGATTAATGGACTACCATTCTTATCAGGCAAAATGTTGGAATTTTAAGACTTGTAACAACCTCCTGCTATGGGCCTCGAGCTGGACCAAGAGGGCAATATTTTGTAAGCAACAGAGGAACTGAACTTCGTTTGTTCACGAACAAATAGGAAATGCAGGTGTCACAGTCGCATTACTACCAACAAATTGAACATTCCTGACCAACGTGGCTCTTTTCAACCAGGGGGGGGGCTTTTGATGGGGGGATACCGGTATAATGACATTTTTAATTAGAATATTTTAAACAAGCAAAGCTTAAAAAAAAAAGAAATAGGCCACCTATCCAATCATAGGCTGTGTTCCAGTGTTTTTGCTGCATGCATCCCTGGAAGTCACCAGCCTGACCAGCAGCAATAAGGGTGGTTCGTCCTATTCACGCAAATTGCAAAGCCAAAGCAAATTTGATGTCACCAAGTTTTGTGCTTTGTCCACATTCTCGTCACTGTCATTCACGCATACGGTTTGCTGGATCACAGAATATGACTGGAATTTTCCTTGTGTCCAACCAGGAAATAGGTCCTTGTCCAAGATGTCTTCAAATTTTACAATATTACATGCAATAGGCTGTGTTTTCATATAGCAGGTACGCACACTGGTCTGATTCCCTCCTTCAACGGAGAGTTTTTACAGTCAGTCATTTTCTTCAGGAAGTGCTTGTCATTTGCCTGGAGTCTCGAATAGGATAGGCTAGTCGGATATACAAACCACCGGTGTACACAATTTGACAATTTTTAACACATGATAAACATTGCAGATGAATGTACCTTAGCCTATAGAGTACAAAATATATATTGTGAAGTTTGGTGCAGGCTTCTTTTTTTTATTTCTTGATAAGGAGTTTTTCTTCAGTTTTTTGGTATCCTCTGTAATGTGTCTAGCACACAGTGGGTTGTTATATCCCGAGGTAAGACTCAAGCAATCATGATATGCTCATACTCAGTTGACATATCACCAACTTTATTCTGGCTTGTTCTGGCAAAGGATTTTCCTGTCATCGATTCCACAAAATGTCCTCCCAAAGAGTCGTATGGTTTCTCATGAAAACACTTCTGCCTTTCAGCATCAGCAGGTTATTACAAAGTGACACCTCATCAAGATGGATTCACGGGCACAATTTGGGCCAGGGAGAAATGCCTCTGGGATTCAAACATTTTGGCGCCATTTGACAGTGATCCAGCGCAGGCACTTGTAGGGAATAAGGCACAACGCATACATGCTAAACTTTTGTCATGTAATAAAAGACAAGTACTGCAATATCAGTGTTAGTAAATGTCAGTTGTAAATCAGGCTTGGACTGCAGTGTGTAAATGTATGCATGTAGTATAGACTTCCTCACAGCATTGTCGGCCGCCTCAGAAAATTGTCACACAATCAAGTATCAAACCAAATCAAGCATCTCAAAGGGACAGTTACCTGTTGCATTGGTAGGTGTTGTTTATAAACTCATTTGCATCTTCTCTACACAACGTGACGTCTGTATTATGGACAAAGATGCGTACAGACAAGTTAGTCTGCTTGAAACATCAACGTACCAAAGGGATAGCACCATAAGTTAGCCTTCGAGTGCTATCACTTCGGTTTATTGAATTACGTATCACACAAAGGCCAAGGACTTTTTTCCTGGGAATGCCAGCCCTGTGTTGTTGCATTGCATGTGCTTCATTAATCGGCTCTTGATCCACCTGGGATCTATATTTGCGCAGTGAACAAATATCCCCTTCATTGACGACAGATAGATTGACTAGAATGGTAATGTTATGTCATTGGCACCTTGCACCCAGCACCTCAACAAAACTTGATCAGTTACTCACATTTTTACCATCACAAGTTAAAAAAAGAAAAGGAAGAAAAGAAACACCATCCCTGTATTGCTGGGTTTTATTAGAGTTTCTCTTTTTGAATCAGTGCTGAAACAACTAGCCCAACTCCCCGCATGGCCATTTTCTGCAACAGGTAGCATGCCCTGTGGCATTTGTACTGTAAATAAAATGCAGCTCTTTTGATTAAAAAGTGCAATTTCTTGAATCAGTGTCAGGAAGTGTGTAGTTATGTAGAACATAAAGATAACTATGGGGCGGTCAGCTGAATGGAAATTTGCTTTTGGCACGAGTTGTTGTTTTCGTTGACTTTTCCTCATGGATATAATGTACACAGTGTAGTAGGATAAAGGAGTGTTACTTGTAGTTCTCGTGAAGGATATTAGCTGTGTTTCTGTAGGTAATTCTATGTGACAATGTGCCTGTTATAGCTGTGTGCAGAGACAGAAAGGACATAGTAACCTGTTGAAAAGGAAACATTTTACAATATTTCAAACACCGCGTGGACAAATTCACGCATGTTTATCAGTGTACGTTCTCCAAGCCCCCAAAATACGCTGATAGTGTACAGGTATCTGTCCCTTGGCAGTTCGAAAACTAGTTTACATGTACATTTACGGTATGTGGGAGGATGTGTAGCCTGGAAGTTAAAATTTGAAACTCTTGATCACAGGTTCAGGGGTTCAAATCAGCCAGCTGGCTTAATGTTATAACCTTAGGCAAGTGACTTTACTCCAACCCTAGCTCCAACTTGCCCTCTCTCCACTCAAGAGAGTAAATGGGTACCTGTGAGGGCAGAGATGGTTATTACTTACCTCTGATTAGCCATTTCACCTGAAATGGCAACATCAGGCTGTGTACTCCCCAGGGAGCTGAGATTCAGAAATGTTTATAAGCCCGATGATGATAATAAGCATGTGCGCTCTGATAGGTTTTCCAGATAAGTGTGCCATGTAAGTCTATATGTTGGTACGAATATAACATACATAGTGTGGACGTTCGCACAAAGGAAATCCACATAATACAGGGTGTGGACTTGCACACATCCACACTCTATTTTCCCCTCTAGAGACATTTCAGGGTCGGGTTTATCAATGGCAAAAGAAAGATAAACAAATCCAGCTTGTCGTCGTAGAGGGAGAAATAGGAGCACTCCCCCTCCCTTCAAGTTTTCTGAACTGCAGGAGACCAACGGCATGCCAACACTAGGAATGTGAAACAAGCATGTACGAGTGCACAGAGCTCACCTGCCTGTCAAACGAAACGAAAACTAGTTGCTGTTTCATGGCCCCTAATAAAATTGCACCCTTATCCTTGGAAGTTTTAAAATCTGAAGTTAAGGCTCCATGCTAGAGTAACAAGGAACAACTTCTGTTTTTGCCCTAGAAAAATTGGAAATTGAAATTTATTTGGTGCTTCATTGTGTATGTGTGTTTGTAAAATTTGTGCCAATTTTGCTGTTTGTACTTCTCATATTTAGCATAGTTATGATTCATTCACATCAGATTTAATAATGGACTACTGTTTAAAATCCATTTGACGTACATGTAAGCGGTATATTGAAAGCCTGGGCCATTATTTTTTTATACTTACATGTCATTCGTTGCTCAGGTGCTTTGCATTCACAATAAATGTCAATTTGTTCAAACCTGTACCTCTGTTTTTTTGTTATGTTTACATTTCAGTATTATTTACTTTGTATTGGATTAAGCATATAAGTCATTTTCCTTTACCATTTCTGCAACAAAGTTGTTACCAGTACATGGCAATTAGTAGTATGGGTGTAGTAATAGACCAAGTCTTTGTTATAAGACAGGAGAAACTTGGGGGGCCTACAGCTAAAGGTTTTCACAGGGACAGCTTGCAGTAAATTGTCAGAAGCCATGGGCAAGGTGCGAGCTTTTGACACAGCCTATGTCATGATAAGCATTCGTCAAAAAAAAAAGAAAAAAAAATTGAGCCAAGGACCATGTTTTCAGAAGGTCATACCAATGATTCTATGAAAAATTGTGAACTATGCACAACTGCATAACCAGAACTTTAAAAGTTAAAGATTTCACAGATGCCATCATATTTGTCATATGTTTTCAAACATGTATTTGAGAGAATCCAAGTGTGCTTTTTCAACCAGTGCAAGGTGGACTTTCCACAAATCATCATGAGAGACTGACACTCCACATAGTTGAGAATGTCAGGTGAACCCGTCCTGATTGGTTAAGCATTGCACGTGCTCGTTGAGATTTTACCAATGGGAAAGGTGCTCAAGAGACCTAAATCCTGAAGGCAGATCAGTCAAGTAATAACTGAAATCACTGCTTTCTGTTGTCCATTTGGGTTCAGCAGATCCAGAAGTACTATGTGTAGAGAATGCTTAGCTGATACGTGGTCATTCTGTACCTTCAATGGTCATTTGGCGTGTGGTGTTGTTAGCCTTTCCCACCTTTTTTGTGACATTCACTAGAAACTGTAGTAGCCAGATTGAGAAGAGATATTGTGCACAACTGGTGCTTGATAGAGGTTGTGCATGGTAGTCATTTTTCCGGTAAGGGCTTTTGTTCCCCAGGGATACACATCAGGGGTGGATCCAGGGGGCATAGGGGCGCATCCTCCTTTTTTGACCCAGACAATAAATAAGTAAATGAGAAAAAATGAGGGAGGAAGGAGAACAAAGGTGTCGTACTGCTTGAAATTGCACCACGGAGCACCTAGAATCCAAAATGGCTCCAGACTCCACGACATACTGGCATTTTACCATTACTGCTTTAGCTCACGCCCTCCCCCTGTGAAAAATTCAGGATCATGCCCCCTTTTGAAAAAAAACAGGATCTCCCCTGTACATGAGTAGACCTTTTTTGCTAGATTCCTCCATAACACAGGCAGTTACTGGAAAAATGGCTGTCGTGCACAACCTCGGTAGAAAACCATGATCCACAGTGCTAGAAATAGGTTTTTTTCGTATTTTCAATTCCTTTTCTTGGTTAATTTGTTTGTTAATGTCTCTTTTAATCAAAAACCTTGAATTATATATTCCCTAAAGAAATGATGAAAACATTTCACCACTTTTTGTACTGTATTTAAGCATGCCCCAGGCATAACTGTTTAAGCTTTTTTGGAAGATGTTTTACCTGGAAAAACAAAGCTATTGTCGTAAATTCTAAAGTAGGTTGAAGATGAGGCCATTTGCCTGTCAGAAGTTTAGTGAGTGTTTAGCTGAGGTATGTGTACCGTTGACGCATTCTAGAGCTTAATCATGTGCACTTGCGTACATGTATAGAAAAGTGAATTGTGAAACACTCCAACTTTTTCTCTGTGGGAAATGTATGTGAAAATGACATTTCAGTGGAGGTGTTGTGACAGCTCCTAGATTTGGAATCCTTTGGCTTTCGGCAAATAGCAGCTGTCAACTTGACAGACTGTTTCATAATGGGTAAGTTTGATCAGTGACAGATTGTCAACTAATGGTCGACTTTGACTGGTAACCTATGCTTGAAATGTATACCGGACACCAGGCAAAATCGACTAGTGGTTAACAAATTGCCACTGATCACACGTACCCAATATTGCTGTGTACAGAAATTTGAAGTGCAGGACTTCTACTTTCTACACGTCCAAACTAAGTACAGTTCTCAGTATCATTGTCAAAATGAAATCATGTTGTAGTGTGGTGACCATTTATAACACATTAAAATAATGTTAAATGCACGAGTGGGCAACTCTTGACATATTCAGTGTGTTACTGTAATAATAATACCAAAGTAGAATAACTGACTGCATTTTAAAACAAAGAGAATTGTTCAACAAATTTATGATAACAGCATTGAAAATTGCACAACTCTGTGCTGCATTAAGAATTGCTGCTTGTGACTTTTTTCCAAAAACAGGTCTGAGTATGGTAATGAATTTTCACTTTCCTTTTTAATTAATATCCAACTAATAATGAGGCTGTTTCCTGTGACACCAGAAGGAAAGTTGCACACAGATGTGCTGCTCTTAAATCACTCCTGATTTCTGTATTCGCAAGATAATGTGTTTTTGGAGTTGTCCATTGGCTGGTAATTACTATTTAAGATTTGTTGATTGTTGTACATGGCTTATGGCTCTCATGGTGAAGGTGCAAGTGCCATGTACATGTATGCCGTATAAAATAATGTCCCATATCATAGCAGCCAACCACTGTTCTGTCACATAGAAGTATGAGAAAATGACTGGTTGAGACTCACTCTGCTGGCAAAAAATAATTTCTAGCTTGTTGAGCAAGCCTCAACCATCCTGACACATTTTATTGGTCATTGTGAGCTTTCCTGCCAGACGCCACACTGAGGTTACACAAATGCTCTAGTGGGCATATCCTTCTTGTCTGATGCTCTGGTGCAGTGACTCTGTGATGCCAGTGTGTATAAGGCAGCTTTTAATTAAGTGACTTAAATACTGTCACAATTGTTTTCTTTTTTACAAACATGGCAAGCATTCATCCTAGAACAATGAAATTTAGAGGTTTAGTTTCTCCCATTTCACAAAAGTGGTTACCAGCTAATTTAGTAACATGACCAGCTAACTTGGCTTGTGAAAACAGAAAACGGGATTTAGAAGCAGTTTGTATCGATGTGTTGCTTTATCTGAGTACTGCAGGCAGCAGCTTTCATAATTTATCTTTCAACCTGAATTTATGCCAAGATATTGAAAGGTTGCATTCAATATTTGGAGCGGCAGGTTTAGCAAACTGTACTGTACGAGTAATCTTGTGTTAAAATCAATGTGACAGATGTGAATGTATTAAATGTCAAGAGATTCAGATGGGTCTATAGCTTGCTTGTTAATTTTGTTGTCCTTAATCCTTACTCCCTGGATACTATTCCTATGGAGCTTATCCAACTTCTGCTCAATCCAACAGTGCGGGGGAAAAGTAGGGACACGTTGTACCAGTAATGAAATGCAGAGCAATAAGCCTCATGGAAAGAGCGGCCACTTGGTGTTTAGTCTGAGTATCACTTGTTGTTCAATGCATTGATTCTGTATTGCCAAAAATCTTTTTGACATTACAACGTGCATCATATGAATTGAGTGACAAATAAGTATGGCATTTTATGCACAATCCTATGGAAGAAATGAGAGTAAGTTTGTGGTAGCACCGTCTACAGTGTACAGTTTCACTTCTGAGCTTGTGAGGATTGTGATCATGGATGGTATTGGCCAATCGGCATCAGGGTATGAAGCTCATTCATCTTGCATTGACGAATCACATTCATTTTCAGCATCCAGAAAGTATTTTTGTAAACTATGCATCCATCTGTGTCTTGTTGAGCAGACCTAAGATATATTCTGAACAAAAGCATCAATTGATTGACTGGTTCACTCCCCCCCAGGGTCATGCATAAATTACATGGGTTGCTTGTTACCAGTGTGCTCATGATGCAGTGAGAGTGTCAAAAGGGTTTATTCAAGTGACTGTTCCAGAGACTGGGGACTGAGTCATATAGCTCCTGCCAAGCCTTAAGTGGGGTTATGGCAGATTTGGGGCTGTCAGGCAATTGAAGTTATACTTGGCATGGCCTGCAGCTGCACTATCATAAAAATGATGCACAACCTGATTTAATTCTGGAACATGTTAGTGGGCGGCCCAGATTTGGTGAAGTGACGTTTATGCTTGAATCTGGGATGATTCCGGGAGAGAATCCAATTTGAAAGTGATGGGGCTATTTCTGATTTTGAAAATCACTTGGGAAATGAAGGCCTCAAATATGGAAGATAATACAGCATCTCCCAATGTGGAAAAATTAATTAGTATGGCTAAGTGACATGTTTGCCACATCCCACAAATACATTCCTCAAAGATATCCATTCAAGACACACCATTTTACTGAAACAGAGGCATGTGGTTATTTGGTATTTTTTCTCATCTCTACACCAGCAGGAAATTTAGACCTTAATGATTAATTTTTTACTCGAAAATCATAAATGGTGAAGAAATTTATAAATGTATTTGTATTAATAAGCAACTGTTCCCTCACATTAATTCTTTTTTTTTCACTGCATTCATATTTATTCACATCAGTTAGCAAAAATACACATACATGATACTTTATGTTCTCCATCATATTTAGTATTTACACAAAATGCAGGTGCACACCTTTTATAAAACAAATTCAAAGCACACATTTGGCCATTTGTGTTTAGTTTAAAAACTTACCAAGGCTCTCAGGGAAGCACAGGGTTAGATAAAGGCAAGTTTACAATGGTTGATCATGTTGGCAACTTGAAATTACTATCTTGGAGCACTGGGCACCGATGACTCTACATGTATGTATTTGACACACATGTATGCTAACAAGTAGAAACGTTAGAAAAGTCACAAAATGTTTTGAGGTTACAAAGGTATAAAAAAACACCAATCTAGAAAAAAATCTTATGACAGCATGCACACACTTCAGAAATTTTGGGCAAGGCTTTGAGGAAAACCAGTGGAATATGTTTTCAATGATCGGAACCAATACAGTACCGGTACCTCAATTGAAATAAGAGACAACTGGTGCTGTAAAGGAAACATCATTACTAACATTACTTATGTTACATTAACTACACTTATGAAGGCTCCATTTTTTACCCATCATTCATTGAGTGACTGTTCAGGGTG